>NW_024732780.1:6820092-6852931 GCF_018991925.1 Homarus americanus
ACCACCAGTTATGTAGAGGATATTAATGCTATCTGTTAAGTAAGCCTCGGGCCGAACCTCAGTGTGTGTGTGTGTGTGTGTGTGTGTTTCATTTCCACAGTCCTGGTGTTAGAAATGAAATCTGGTAGGGACGTATGAGTGGCCTTGGGAATGGTCAGTGGTCATATCAGTTCCTCCATGCAGGCGACGCAGAGTAACTCACCTATAAAAGTTCATATTATTTTTAACTGTTATATATATACTGTATGTTTTATCTCAGCAGGCAACAACAGCCGCCAGCTCAGACTGTGGTGTAGTGGCGGGGGTGTGGTCAGTATTGTGGCGACGGTCATCCTAACCTGACATATTTTTATACATTCGTGATGCGAGACCGTCCGTCCCCCGGCCTTATAATTCAACGTCGTTCAGGTTTCACTTTCTCAGAGATTCCTACGTTAAATGTTCACCATAAACCGATGGTTGGTAGAACGTGTTGAAGCCACTGCACGAAAATGGATTCTCGGAGATTATTACGTTAATTTTTACCCTCAACTGATGCCGTGAACACTTGTAATAACTTCTTGACTTTAAGGTACAACTGAAAGATGGATTCTCATGTATTCGTTATGTTAAATTCACACTCAAACTGTAACTGTGAGAACACTTGTAACTGGCTCACTTGTTACGAAACAGAGTTGGATTCTCAAAGACACGTAGTTAAATATACCTGACTTATACATAAAGACGTGATGATGCATCTAACTCTAGACTCACTTAAGCTACCACACAAACATGGCGGGGCCGCGGCGTCAGAGTTACACTCGTATTGTACAGAAGTAGACGTGTTTTTCTGTGCCCATTAAAGGAAAGATATTTATCGTTCGCATTTCTGGAAATCCAAACATGTAATAATAGTTTAGTGTAGTGATGTTGACCAGCCAGTATGTGTGTCCGTGATCAGTGAGGAATGTCCCGGGTCGGCTGACCATGTAAACACAACACGTCTGACGAGGTGGTTGTAGCTGACACACCCAAGCATAGCTCTTGTTGGATTAGCTGACACCCACAACACGTTGACACTGCCCACCTGATGTCACTGCTGAGTTCTGGTCACTGGTAAACGACGTTCGCTCATGTGGTGTGGAGGAGGGGAGGGAGGGAGCAGGTTTACGCCCCTAGCAACCGTGGCCGCAGGGGTGTAGGAGGAGGGTGAGGGGTCCTGGAGCCTTATTAGGAGGTGGAGTATCACGGGGTGGTGCTGGGGCGGCCGAGTCAGTCCCTGAAGGAGCTGGGCGGGGCAGGAGAGAGAGAGAGAGAGAGAGAGAGCCATCTTCACAGCGCTCCAGTTTTGTGAGGGTCCTGTCCTGCTCGTTCCTGTGTGTTGGCGGTGTATTGCCCTCTCTCACCTCCCTAACCCCCCCCTACACCTCCCCACCACACACCCCTCCATCACACCCCACACACCCTGCAACACACCCCACACACCTCCCACACACCCTGCAACACCACCCCCTGCCACACACCCTCCAACACACCCCTCTTACCACATCCTCCATCACACCCCACACACCCTTCACACCCTCCAACACGCCGCCCCTACCACACAATCTCCAACACACCTGCCACACACCCTCCATCACACTCCACACACCTGCACACCCCACACACCCCATCACCTCTCCACCCTGCCACACCCTCCTCAGTGCCCCGCTAACAAGCAGTATGAGTCAGCCAAGAGTCGTCATAATGGTGTCACCGCCCTCCCAGCTGCCACCCATCAAGCACCACCTGTACACTCTCTCTCTCTCTCTCTCTCTATATCTCTAGCAGTGTCAGTCAGAGTCATAGTATTTATGTGTGTGTGTGTGTGTGTGTGTGTGTGTGTGTGTGTGTGTGTGTGAGGACTAATACTCAGATTACCTGTTGCTCTTGTGTTGTTGAGAGAGAGAGAGGAGGGAGAGTGGGAAGGAGGGTGAGAGAGGAGGGGGAAGGAGGGTGAGTGGGTGGGTGGGAGGAGTGGGTGGGTGGGAAGGAGGGAGTGGGTGGGTGGGAAGGAGGGTGAGTGGGGTGGGAAGGAGGGTGGGGGTGGGTGGGAAGGAGGGTGAGTGGGTGGGTGGGAAGGTGATTGTTCAGAAAAGGTGGGATGGATTAATGGAGGGATGGAGAGAAGATGGGAGGGTGGGGGTTGAGTTGGAGTTGAGGGAGGGGGTGGGGGTGGGGGGTCATGAAACAGCTTGATCTAAGAGGTCATGGAGGTTAACCAAAAAGGAAAGTCATTTAATGTTATACTTTGTTTACTGTTTTAGAGAGCCAAGTGGCACTCCCTTAGTCATCGTGGCACTGTTACCCCCGTCCCCTCTCTCTCACTGTGGTGTAACTGGCACACTGGGTATGACTATCAGGCAGTAGTCAAGTATTATCAGGTAAATCTTCATCCCTCGCCCATATGTTCACTGTCTACAGGTGGTGGTGAGCCTGTGGTGGTGTCCAGGGGGTGATAGCCTCGTGTTCTGCCTATGGAGGGTGATGGTGATGGCTGTGTGGGGAGGAACTTGTACTGTAGGGGAGGATTATGGTTTGTGTTGTACCAGGTGAGCTAATCCCCCCTCCCCTCCTCCCCTCCCCGCTTACTGTGAGAGTCGGGCACGTAACCCCGACCCTAACACCTGATGTAGGTGTCCCCTTCCCCTCCCCTCCCCTCCACTCCTTCCTTCCTTCCCCCCTCCTAACCGACCTCCACTATCCTCTACCACCACAACCATCACCTCCTCCCCCTATCCACTATCCACCCCCCCCTCAATACACCACCACCCACCCACCCACCCCCGCATCCTAGCACAGGTTCCTCTTTCGCTGCGGCTTTCCCCTTATGGCCCCTCAATGCTGTCCGCCCTTATGCTCTGAAACGCCTACTTCTCTGCGTCTCCTCCAGGGCTTTGAACTATATTTCCAACACCAACACCCTACAGCGACGTGGATGACCTACCTGCCGGGTGTGTGACCAAGTCTTCCCTCTGGTTGTGGTGTTTCAAGGATAATTGAGCTTCACATCTAGTTTAAGGCATCACCTTCATTATACTGTACCGTCAGCGTATGAAAGTTATTCTACCTGTTGTTTATGCTTGGACGCTTTAGTTAACTTGTACTGATATTTCGCATTAAGTTTTATGTTTGTGGTTATTTAAGAATCAATTAACAGCGTCGTGATTATGTTGCAACTGATGATAATTAACAATGATCTGTTTCATTCTTCTTGGCTGTGTTAATTATTGTTGTATTTGTTTTTATTTGGTATAGTTATCGTTCTCCTCTGGTTGCCTTTCCCTCCCTCCCTCCCTCCACCACTCCATCATCTTGAGCCTCCAGGTGGAGTGCTCTCTCCCTCCCTCCCCCTGACCACCTCTGACACACGACCCAGGAGAGGCAGAGAGAGTAGAGGCCCCTAGCTAGCTCAGCCCCGCCGCCCGCCAGTCAGTCGCCCACCACCAGCGACCCGAGACGGCAGTGCAGGAACCTCCCTCCCTCCCTACACCCTAACCGACCTACCCTTCACCGCCTTCCTCGGGAGCTCCTCCTGCAACTCTTCAGTTTTTTATCGCGCTGGATCTTAGAAGATTTTATCTTCGATTCATCGCGCGAGTTTATTTTATCTTGTTATTAAAGTTACGATTAAGTTGTTCTTTAACAACAGTGTTGAACTCTTAACAGACAGCCTACAGGAGTCCACCTCCGCGGTGTTGCAGCTGACAGCCTCTGCTCTTCATCTTGTGGCGCCAGTTTACGTTAACTTGACAGTGGAGTGTGTTGATCAAGGCGTACTTCATCACCGGTGTATATCACCTGGGTTATTGCCCGAGCACCCAGCGTGAGCGCCCTACGTCAGGAAGGTGCCCCCGTCCCCACTCAGCTCATCATCCACCTGCTTGAGTGCAACACGTGAGGCCCTGACTTTTGCCGCCACACCCTAGACACCCTTTGCTTCCCGCCCTCCTGGAGTGACGTGCACGACACTGGTGAAGGAACACAAGACAGTGGAGCCTATTCTTGCTGGGTGAGCCACAGCGGCCGGGCGTGGGCAGCGCGACCCTCCTCAGCCCTCTGGCTATTTTGGTGTCTAGGCTGGCGCCGCGCCACCACACCTCAGTTTGGTTCTGACCCGCAAGCGGCGTGGATACTTTGCCGCTACCATCCCCTGCGGCCACTGTGGTGATGCTGTGATAACTCACCGTGACTGACACCAAGTGAAGATAAGTGGAGAGATAACGCAATACCGACTTCTCGTGTAGCTTGCAGGTGCGCAGGAAACGGACACCCATCCTCTAGCTACCGACATTACTACGGGTTGTTCTTGTCGCCAACTCACCCTCACACACTCACACTTGACCGCCAGACGTGACACTCTACGGTTGCCCGGATAATAAAGGAAATCACAGTCAACATATCAGCAATACACTTCGAATTTGGCGCGTTTAAAAGAGTGTCGTGGGTTGGTGTAGGTAAGCGAGAAGCCCCGCCCCGCGCGTGGTGGCCCCTCCCCCCGTGACCACAACAGCAGCAGGATCAGGTGGGTCCAGGATGTACGGCCCAGGTGCGTCAGAGTACTGCCAGGCGGGGCAGGACGAGGACGAGATGGCTGCCACCGAGCGAGAGTTGGCCGAGGATGCTCAGTGGAAGCGAATCCAACAGAACACCTTCACCCGGTGGGCCAACGAGCACCTCAAGTCTGTCAACAAACACATCGGCAATTTGGAGACCGACTTTAGCGACGGCCTCAGGCTCATCGCCCTCATCGAGGTGCTCTCGGGCAAGCATCTCCCCAAGCACAACAAACGACCCAACTTCAAAAGTCAGAAGCTGGAGAATGTATCGGTGGCTTTACAGTTCCTAGAGAGAGACGAAAACATCCGCATCATCAATATAGGTGAGTTAAGTTGTGTCAAGTTTGAGAGGGAGCGTAGCCTATAGCTGGCAGGCCCCACGTGCCGTCTCACCAGACCTTGACGTATTATGTACCCTGGGTATGTGTTATTCTGGTTGACAACGGCCTGACAGTCATTGTGCAGGCGAGATATTTGTGTTGGTGGTGTGTGTTAGAGTGGAGGTTAGACAATCTAGCTAGACGCTACGTGTGCTATTTCCTCTCTAATGAGCGGTCCGGGGCTGCATCTGGCCGCATCCGAATGGCTGGCTGGTTGTGTGTGTGTTGTAGATTGGTTTTGGGAGGTTATCTGTCTTGTGTGTCACAGAAGGACGCTACACTACTGAACAAGCCAACCTAATTATACGAGGTGGTAACAGTATCTAGTTCACTTGTTACACATTCGTTATCAACAGACCCGGGCAGGTTACGACAGCTGAATTAGAATGAAAGAGTATTTTTGTGGTTTTAGTCATGTGACGGTTTTAGTGTGTTGTCGTAGAGCAAAACTTTTAAGTACAGTATAAAACTTTACGGATCTCAAAGTGTAAATAGACGCATGCGCTCTGGCCACGTCACCGCCGTAAATACACCAATGCCATGATTTATGTGAAGCAGTTCGATTATGTGAAAAGCAGAAATACACAGCGTATCGTGATGTTAAGTGACATATCGTGCAGTAGATGGTCCACAAGGGTAGGCGGGGAGGGAGGCATATAACCACCGTAGGTTTTTCAAGTGTACTTCGATTTTCTGGGTCTTGTCAGTCATGCCTGTGAAAAGTTTCTCTCCTGTTTCACACGACCTTCACCAACCCCCTTCCCTATTCTTCACCCATTTACAAAACCCATTAACGGACACCAACGCCATTCATCCCCATTTATAGATTTCTAGGTATACAGTATATGAGTCAGATGTGTTATAAAGGTGGCCGGGTCAGCCTCCACACCTGTACCTGAACCTTAGCACTTGTGGGCGAGTGTGCAGCAGATGTTGAAATACAGCCGCAGCAGCAAGTGTGTGTGTGTGTGTGGCGGAAATGCAAATATTTTGAGCCTTAATTATTTCCAATTGGCTGACCTGACTCACGCACACAGGTAGTTTCTTATAAACGAGGCTACACAGGACTACCAAAGGCCTGTATTATCATATCTCCAGGCTATTTATTTGGCTACTTATTAGTACATACCGCCCACAGAGCCTATCATTATGAACTTATTTAATTATCGTTGGTCTCATTATCCTAGTTTTATGTACGTACCTTGTCCGAGTCGCACTTAGTCTATAGGTTATAACGTCTTGAGGCTGACCCAGGAAGCCTAGGTTATGTCACAAGGCTTCACACAGTTTACTGAGGAGAAAACTGATAAGCGATACCTATACTTTCTAAGATTACTCTCCAACTTTCTTCAGATGTACTTTCTATCACTGTGCTTGGTATATTGTTGCTTTCTGTGAGCTATAGTTTATATACTTTCATTTTGAATATATATATATATATTACAAACTTTCTAAGGTATATTTTCTGTCTAGTTTTTGTGAATATTACTTAACGAGAATCATTATTTTTGACAAGGGCGGGAATTATATTACGAGGCTAAACTAGACAAGTGTGATTGGTTAAGTTATAATAAAGCTACGCCCACTCCACCATTACTGTTAGATAACCACGCCCACTCCACCATTACTGTTAGATAACCACGCCCACTCCACTGCCACACCCACGAAGGAACACATGACCATTAATTTATATATTACGATGAGAGAGGGATGGGAAGGGTGAGAGGGAGGATGGGAGGAGGGATGGGAAGGGTGAGAGGGAGAGGATGGGAAGGGTGAGGAGGATGGGAAGGAAGAGAGAGGGATGGGAAGGGGAGAGGGAGGGGATGGGAAGGGCGAGAGGGAGAGGATGGGAAGGGTGAGAGGGAGGGATGGGAAGGGTGAGAGGGAGGGATGGGAAGGGTGAGAGGGAGAGGATGGGAAGGGCGAGAGGGAGGGAGAGTTGCGACAGCTGCTTCTCACTTGCCTAAATCAGGTAACTGCCTCTCTTACACCTAACTTGTGCTTAGCTTAATTTAACCTGTGCATGCCTTTCCTAACGTGACCTAACCTAGTGTAGCTCTCTATGACTAACTAAATCTAAGATACCTTAACCTAACTTAAAAATGTCCTAACCTAACATGAGCGTTTATTTGACCTGGTAATGTAGGTAATATCGCCTAATCTGTTAACTTAACCTAAGCCACGTTTATCCTAATCTATTAACAATCTAACCTAACCATTGTAATATCTCCCAACTTAATTTATCTTCAGTTGTCACGAGTCTTCCATCTTACATAACCTAACCTAGTAACACTTGAGCCTCAAGCTGGTGCGAATTTGTTGAGAGAAAATCCGTCAAATGTGTTTTTTTCTACTGGGAAATTGTTCGATGGGATTTCATCCGTGAACCGAATCGAGGCTGAGTGGGATTGTATTGTGGTTAGTGTGAATGAGAGAAAAAGAGAGAGAGGGTTACCGAGGCGTGGCAGAGAGAGAGAGAGAGAGAGAGTGGAGCCGGCCGGCCTGGACGCCACGATCCAGCAAGTCTCACTTCAGATGAACACAGACGCGCATACCTCCATCATGGCGGACTTCCTCCACTACAGCCGTGATTCACCCTCGCTTCTTACTTGCCACACCCACTCACCCAAGATTATAATCTTCAAAAAATACAGATATCATTAGAAATGTAAAAATATGGTTGATAAAGGAGATTATTGTGGGTGTTTTAGCGGGGTTGGGTGAGGGAGTCCCCGCGGGCCATTCTCTCTGTCTGTCTCTCCCTTGAACCACATGATCTTCCAAAACGCTATTTTATCCCGCTTTTACCACATATACTACAATTTTTCGACTCGCTGGTATATTTAGTTGTTATTCCTGATACATTACTTTATGTAGGTGTAGTTGACAAGTTGTAATGAAGTAAAAATAAAGTATATTTTTTGTGAGGTGCTGGTGGGTGGTGGTGAGGTGGCGGGAGGGGTGTGTTGTTGCCGGCACCCCAGTATAGCGACCTCGGCTGGTGGTGGCCTAGATAGTTCACACGGTGTACAATTATCACCCGCACTGACATTCACAACATCAAAGGAAATTTCACGATATCTGTTCACTCAGTCAGGTTTTGTCTCGTTATAAATGTCGAGTGGTGAGTAAACGGGGCCGCCGCCATGAGACAACAATCGAAAAGTTGCTTCCAATACTGAGAAACATTTCATGAGTTTCATGAGCATGTGGCGGTGGCTGTGGCCATGAGTCCCGCCTGGTGTGGCAGAAGCCTTCTGTCTCCGTGAGAGAGGCTCAATAAGGCTCCACTATTAAACCATTAAAAACTGTGAAGAAGTTCAGTCCCCACCATGGGTTGTGCAAGTCACCCCTAGAGCAGACACGGGTCGCCCTGTACCGTAGTCTTCATTACCCCATTGTCCCCGACTCCCAGCTAACACTTACTGACCACACTCCTATGGACACATTATCACGCCTAAATATTATCCAAACATCTTACTGTTAACAGTTATTATGTAGCATAACAAAAGGGTTGTAAATCGGGGTGAGATGGTGGCGCCTCTAGTGGAGGTCTTCAACTCAACTTCTTTATAACAAACCAATGGCGGCTATATTAGTGACTGGTGTAAACGATACTAGTGAGGTTTGTGCGAGTTTAATAAATACTTGTCTCCAGGCATGGTTACTAGTGAGGTTTGTGTGAGTTTAATAAATACTTGTGTCTCCAGGCATGGTTACTAGTGAGGTTTGTGTGAGTTTAATAAATACTTGTCTCCAGGCATGGTTACTAGTGAGGTTTGTGTGAGTTTAATAAATACTTGTGTCTCCAGGCATGGTTACTAGTGAGGTTTGTGTGAGTTTAATAAATACTTGTGTCTCCAGGCATGGTTACTAGTGAGGTTTGTGTGAGTTTAATAAATACTTGTGTCTCAGGCATGGTTACTAGTGAGGTTTGTGTGAGTTTAATAAATACTTGTGTCTCCAGGCATGGTTACTAGTGAGGTTTGTGTGAGTTTAATAAATACTTGTGTCTCCAGGCATGGTTACTAGTGAGGTTTGTGTGAGTTTAATAAATACTTGTGTCTCCAGGCATGGTTACTAGTGAGGTTTGTGTGAGTTTAATAAATACTTGTCTCCAGGCATGGTTACTAGTGAGGTTTGTGTGAGTTTAATAAATACTTGTGTCTCCAGGCACATACCAAACCATGCAATCTTGTCGCGACGTTGTCCTGAGATAATGGCCTTTCTTTTAACATTTAGGCATCAGAACAAGTGGGTTAATAAGGTTCCTTTCGAAGATGTAAAAATAATAGATAGATATTTATATAACGATATTCAGCAGGAAGGAGTTAATTGTTGTCACCCTAACTCCATAATATCTGCTCTGGCGCTGGTCTTATTGGTGTTACCCTTTCAAGTGTGGTGGGTGGACACTGGACACACCACTATCACCCCGTCACCACCACATCCCTTCTATAAACACTTTAACGTTTGTCATTATTATTATTATTATTAAACAGATATTAAAAAGAATCACATCACGGCCTTTGTAGCTATTGACGTGTGTTCACCCTTTTAAACAATATAGTTATACAAAAAACACATTCTTTTAACGAAATTAAGAAACATAATTCATTCTGTGTGTGTGTGTGTGTGTCATTCATTATGATTTCTTGTAAAACTGCCAATAATAGGAAAAAGAAAGTTTATGATTATATTCCTTTACTGTATGTTAGTGTAATATTAGGTTGGGTCGGCTATTTTTGAGTTAATGCGATTGATATTTGGTGAACGTTGGTCTACAGTGTTGAGTGATGGGAAGGTGGTGGTGGTGATGGTGATTTATTAACATTAAGAGTGGTTGTTTATTTCCAATAGGGTGTTGACCAGTGACCAGTGAAGACTTTATGGGAGCATTAGGCCACCATCAGTGCTTTTTAGGACTAGTGGCAGTGAACAGTGCTTTTTAGATAGACTGAATGGTGTTTTTAGGGAATAGACATTGAACGTGTCTCTGGGAGTACAGTGAAAGTACTTTAAGGAGTAATGCCAGTGAACAGTGCTAAGGTGTAAATTAGATGTTAGCGGATTACCTCATAACGGGTTTGCCTGTCCTTCGTATTAAAGGGGTCTCGTTTTAATAGGGTAATATCACTATAGCGGGATTATGGTAATGTATTAGATCATTATGACAGGTAATTCACGTGTGGAGCGGCCTGTCATTGTCTTCTGTCATTATGTAAGAGGTGGCTGTCGTTAAGAGGGGGGGGGGGTGACGGTGTGATGGTCGCTCTAATGGTGTTGCCAGTATAAGCGTTGGGCGTTAATGGTAAGTGTATGTATTATTGAATGGGCGTATTTTTTTTTAGAATTGAGAGTTTGTTATCAGTATTTTTTAGGCAGCACTCACACACACACACACACACACACACTTGTCCCCCTTCATTCGGGTCAATGCTGGTTGCTATGGTATTCCTCTTACCATAACAAGGCGCCAGATATCAGTCCTGGTTAGTAGCATGTGTGTGTGTGTGTGTGTAAATGATCTTGGGCTATCCTTAGTTGAATCGACTTACTGTTCACCATTGTTTGTACACTTCAGTGACTGTGTGTGTGTGTGTGTGTGTGTGTGCGTGCGTACGGTACATGATCAGTCAGTGTGGAGGTTGTATGACTAATCTAGCTATCACTCTATCAGTCTGGTGGATGAAGGCCTTCCACATATACCTCCACAATGTTTATCTCAGCTTAGGCTTACATTCATTAGAGAGGCGTAGAGTTAGGGGAGATATGATAGAGGTGTACAAGTGGGTAAGTGGGATTAACAAGGGTAAAATGGAAGATGTTCTGAAGCTCAGTAATAACGAAATAACTAGAACAAATGGCTTTAAATTAGATAAATTCCGATTCAGAAGGATATAGGCAAGCACTGGTTTGGTAATAGAGTTGTGGATATGTGGAATAGCTACCGAGTGCTATAGTAGGATCGGGGACGCTAGGGAGCTTCAAGACGAAGTTGGATAGGCACATGGAAGTGCTGGGATGGGTGTGAAAGGGATCTGCCCTGTATGGGCCAGTCGGCCTCCTGCAGTATCCCACTTTCTTATGTTCTTATGTTCTTATCCACTTGACATAAACTAACTGTACACGTCATTTGGCTGCCACGTATCATATCTGATAGTGGTATCTTGGTGTCATACACGTTCAGTGACAAAAATTACTATGATTTTTTAATTGATAAACCCACATGGTAGTTCTCACAGCTGATCTTACCGTTCATTATTTATACTGATAAATAATATGCCACCTAAGATTATGATTGTGGTAAGTGTTAATGGTGTGGGGTATTCAACGCTGTGTACTGTCATTGCTACATTATTCTGTATTACGGTTATTTCATTTCTCTGTGTCACCCCCACTCCCGATTGCCCCCTTCTGAAGAATTCCTGATTCCATCGTTAAAAAAAATATTAAAGTGAAAAGATGACATTTGACAACACTGGCGCCCGAGTGTTGTCATATTCTGGGCGTCGATACTTGTTGTGTATTAAATTTTCGTGCTTAATTTAATTTTTTAACCTCTTGAGTACAATGAATTCGTATTAATTTCCAAGGTGCTACAGCGGCCCATAGGGTCTTTGATCATCTATTACAAAGGGTTTTTAGTCGTAGGAACTTCACCTACCCACAGTATCGGGTGATCATGACGAGAAAGTCCCAACACCATTAACTGGCAACTAAAGTTTTCTCTTTTGCCAAATGGTTAATGTACCGGTATAAAGTAACGTTAACCGTTTCTTGTTATACTGTATTAGACTTGTGATATCTCTCAACAATAACGAATTACAGCGGGTTTAAAAATCCCAAACCATAACGGGTCTAATATTTTTTCTAATCTGCCATTATGAATTTTTAATACTGTTAATTAAGATACCATTCCACACTTTTAAGCAATTATTATTTCAATAAATATATGAAAATTGTACACAAGGCTTATTTGATCAGCCTAGGACATTATTTAAATAGTTGTTGACTCAAAGTAATTATTTTATGGTTATAAATTCAAAGTAATCATTTATACTGTGTTGTAGCTTCAAAACATTAACTTTGAAGATATTAGTGGAAAAAACGTTTGAAATAAACAGTATTTACCGTCGAAGTCCCCAAAAATTACGCCTTTCGGACACATTCACCACCACAGCTTCTTTCTTCATTATTATGTATATCAAGACAAATGATGCCAAACATATAAAGTAACGGAACGGATAATAATGACCATTTTATAAAGAATAGTATCAAGGGTAAACACCACATATTGACGTAAAGTGTTGTTTAAGACGACCGTTATAGGGAGGTCGTGAACTTACTGTATATTTGTATTCAGTCTGTTCACTTTGTCAACGGGTGGAGAGAAATTTTGTTTTCAGAAGTCGAGAATTTTTATAATTATGTAAGTGCATAAACAGATCGAAGTGTGTTAATACGATGTCTTATAGCTCTCTCTCTCTCTCTCTCTCTCTCTCTTGATTTCGTTAATATGGGAGAATGTGAAACAAAAGATTCTTGTGGGAGAAATGTTTATTCTACATCAAATATACAGTTTCTTATCCATGTCAATCATAAATAATGCACACACACACACACACACACACACACACACACACACACACACACACACACACACACACACACACTATCCTCCCATCATTAGTTCATCTCATCACTATAGATGTCATGATCAGTTGAGTAGCTCTCGGGAAGTTCACTACCTCCCGTATCGGTCGTCTCCAACAACACTTTAAGTCAATATGTGGTGTTTACCCTTGCTTCTACTGTTTATAAAATGGTCATTATTAGTCAAAAGAGAAGTAGTAGTGGTGGATTTGTTCTCCGAAAAGCGTGACTTTGTGACTTGGACGGTAAATGCAGTTTCGTCTATTTCAAACGTTTTTTCTCACTCATATCTTGAAAGTTGATTACAAGTCGTTATATATTTACATACAATAAATTCAGCTTTAAATTGAGCCAGAAATGGGTATCCTGAACAGTTATACATGGTTTGTTTGCGATATATCAATAATTAAACAATATATATGACCCAAGGTTCTGAAAGGGGGGAGGGGGAGCTTCTTAGCCTATTACCGTCAGCTAAAAAATACACACACACACACACACACACACACATATGGTTCACAAACGGAGTAAGACAAGGCTATGTTCTATCACCAACATTGTATGATATATATTCAGAATTCTTCATGAGATAAGTTATTAGTGATATTGAAGTAATAAAAGTTAATGGTAAAGTAATATCAAATATCCACTATGTAGATAATACTGCTCTTATCACACATAATGAAGAGGCATTACAAAAACTCGTTGACAGATTAGTTGGAAAAGGCTACGGAGTCATAAGCGTGGACACTTTCAGCAGACACCAGAAAGAGGTTGGAGGCTTTTGAAATGTGATGTTATAGGCTAATGCTAAGAATAAGCTGCACTGACAGGAAAACAAATGAAGAAATTCTAAAATTACCCCACAAATTTAAGGGAAATACTTGAAATGTACAGAACAAGAAGAAAAAAGATAGTTTGGTCATAAATGTATTTAAGTAATTAATTATATTGACAATTATAGTTTCAAGGTAATTATTTTAGGTACATTTCTAAATAAATTTGAATGTATTATAATTAACTCAAGAGTAATAACAATGCCCTTCAATGATTTACATATAATTATCATGAGTTAGATTCGGATAATATCATATAAGGTAAATTTTTATAACTTGTTAAATAAATTAGCTGGGTTGTGGGGGCTTATATCCTATTGATCTTTAGTATTGACATTGTTTGAGGGAAATCTTTGAATGAATAAATATCTAGGTTAACCACCATCCAGTGAGTCACAGCTGATGAGAAGAAATTTGTAAGTGTGGATATGTCATGGCGTTTATAAGTCACGGCTGGTCAGATGAAATTTGTAAAGAAGTATAAAGGTTAGTTCGATAAGGAGTAGGCGTCCGCAAAACGATATTTGACCATTTTCAAAAATGGTCAAATATCGTTTCTCGCCATAGTGACACGTCAGGCCTCAGCTGACCAGTGAGGCGATTTGGCTGGCTGCATGTAAGGTCTCGTCTCTGTTTATATGTTGTTTTTAGGCTTCTTGTGTGTTAGCATTGCCACATGTTTTCTCTCATTTATTATTATATATATTTGTTTGTTTACAGAAAATTTAAATAAGTTAAACGTTATCTTACTATACAGTTGCCAGCAAAAGTTCTCCCACAGCCCTGTGTAGTAAGTTGTGGGAGGACTTTTGCTGGCAACTGTACCTTTGTAATTAATATTTCCCCGACACGACCAGTATCCTTAACACGTACAGGAAAACACCTCTTCATCTGCAAACTAAGACTGGAAAATTCCCGAATAAGTGTGTGTGTGTGTGTGTGACCAAAGACAAACCAGCTCTCACATTCTCACAAACACACGCGAACTCTCTACCGATATACTGTATATAGGTCATACACTCATCATACACTTACCATTTTATGAACACCAATTCGTGTATGCAACTTCACCAACAAAAAATTTTTAAACAGTTTCTAATAATAATAATCTAGGCTGAGGTTTTCTCCATGACCCCTGTACAGTATGTTGCCACCTTGTTCCCTGTGTACTGGGTGGGGTTAGCTGGAGAATAATGTTACTTGTTTGATATATTATGGCATCAGGCTGTTATATTGTGTCACTAGGCTGTTATATTGTGTCACTAGGCTGTTATATTGTGTCACTAGGCTGTTATATTGTGTCACTAGGCTGTTATATTTTAATCGACATCAAATAAAGAGAAAATTATCACTTGAAGATTAGCCACCCCAGCTTGTTTCACCTCGGGATTGACCACACCCCAGCTTGTTTCACTTTAGGATTAATCACACCCCAGCTTATTTCATCTCAGGATTAACCACACCCAAGCTTGTTTCACATCAAGATTAATCACACCCCAGCTTATTTCACCTCAAGATTAACCACACCCCAGCTTGTTTCACCTTAAGATTAACCACACCCCAGCTTATTACACCTCAAGATTAACCACACCCCAGCTTGTTTCGCCTCAAGATTAACCACACCCCAGCTTGTTTCACATCAAGATTAATCACACCCCAGCTTATTTCACCTCAAGATTAACCACACCCCAGCTTGTTTCACCTCAGGATTAACCACACTATCTTAACTTTATCTAACCTATACTAGCTTTAACTAACCTAACTTAACTTAATCTAATGTAACTTAACCTCATATACAGTAGCTTAACTTGAACTAACATAACCTAACCTAACCCTATGTAGCGTTAGGATGTTAAACCATAAGGTGAAATAAGCTGGAGGGTTTATTCTTCAGGTGAACAGAAAATAGTATATTAACCGCGTATGTAAATCTGGAACATTAATTAATTAGTATTTTATATTATAATTGTGTAACGTCGTGTCGTATGTTATTGTGGCGCAGTGATGGCGGGAAGGTGAGGGAGGAGGGTAGAACTGTCTCACTTTCAGTACCAAGTTATCCCGTGGTATTTGGAGGAGGTACTGACAGGGGCGTGGCTTTAAGACCTCAGATAAAGGTTGCCTTAGTGTGTGTGTGTGTGGCAACGGTTTCCTGTGATCTGGTAGTCGCCTTCATATCAGTTCCAGACGAGGTGTTAGTATGCTGTAACTCCCCCGTCACACTATCAGTATACAGTCGCAGAGTTTTCGGCCGAGTATATACACACACAGACGCACACATTCACGATAAATGACCATAAATACAATTATATATTATCTAGCTTACGTGAAATAAAATATATATATATTTCAGATTTATATATAGCGTTTATATAAGAACTATCGACTTGGCTATCCATTATGGCGGAGTTTGTTGACACGCTCGTAAATCATCTTAAATGGTTTCTTATTTTTGTTTGATATTTTCTTTGTCGTTTGCAGAAGTTTTTGTGGTTTGTGTAAAGATTTTATTTATAATGATGTTTGGTGGTTAGTTTATGTGTTAGGAGAGAGAGACAATTTAGGAAGCTTAGTGATTATACGAGAAAAAATATAGAAAAATATAAAGAGGAAGGGACCGAGATAGAGTAAAACACATTACACCATGTATAATGTCAAGCCACGTACACACACTTGTTTTGATTTAATTCATTAGTAAAATAATTATTATTAAAACTTTTCATTATTATTATTATTGTTTTATTATAAGAATGTACACAAGAGATCAGGAGGAATCTAATAGTGTTACGTTGACTTAATGATTTAAGGGATTCTAACTTAGCTGTATTGTAGTACTTAACCTAACCCAACCTAACCTATCTGCAACTAATTGCCTTTTTTAACAATGGCTAACCTAACCTAACCTAACTTAATCTTACCTAACTAAAACTACCGTAACCTTGTCTTACATAACTTAAAATAACCTAACCGTACCCAATTTAAACTAATTTAACTTTACTTATCTTTAACTTAACCTAACCTTACATATTTTTTTACTTGTTCTGTATTTCCACAACTAACAACTTTTAAAAGAAAATAGATAATACAACTCACAAGTTTCTACAACAGTAATAATAATAATAATTGATCATTACTCTCACGTGAAATTTCTGTTGATAATTTTGGACGAAAGACTTTGGTTACGTCAATAATAATAATTAGTTCCTGCATCCTGACATAATTATCATTCTTTGGTATAAATTAACGAGTTTCACCTGATTATCACCTGGTATCCTCTCTTGATGGTTTTCCCGCGCTTTATTAATTGTTTTAATTATAATGTCTACAATCATCCCGTCCTGCCTTAGGTTTTCCCGCGCTTTTTGTAATTGTTTATAGTTAAGTGTTTAAAATCATCTCGATCTGTCTGGGTTTCCCGCGCTTTTTTGTCGTACTGTATTTTGATTTGTTTACACATCTTTTGTGGTTTTCCCGCGCTTTTTATCGTATTTATAGCATATTACAATAATTCTATAGATTCCCTTTATATTTGAACCCTTCTTGTTGTTAACCTGATTTTTTTATTTTTTTTTTATTTTAATTTCATAGATAATATAAATGACATTCCCGTGCACCCAACTTGTTAAAAAGATATCGCAGTAATGACATCTGGTACATTTTTTTCTATTGTAACACGAATTGG
Source organism: Homarus americanus (assembly GCF_018991925.1). NCBI lineage: Eukaryota > Metazoa > Arthropoda > Malacostraca > Decapoda > Nephropidae > Homarus > Homarus americanus. The sequence continues at coordinate 6,837,227 of NW_024732780.1, forward strand.
AATTATGTTGACATCTCGATACGTGATTGGTGGAACAGATGTTGTTAGTGGCACTGCTATTGGTGGGGGGGGAAGAGGGAGAGATGAGCTGGTTTATTTTTATCCCTGGTTTAATTTTGTTTTATTTGTCTTAATTTTCTTAGTTACGTCGTTTTCGGTGGAATGTATTGGGTAGTTTAGGATAGGTTAGGATAGTTTAGGATAGTTTAGGATAGGTTAGGATAGGTTAGGTTAAATGAGGCCTTGTGTTGGTATATAATTTAGGGCATTAGATTATAGTACTGGCATATAATTTAGGAAAGGTAGTTGGTTATGTTACGGTGATTTTGATAGATAGTGAAGTTACAGTGACTAATAGATGATTTAGGACAGTGACTGGTAAGTTACAGTGACTAAGATGATGAAGAACAGTTAGTGGCAAATAGGTTGGGTTAGTGACAGTGACTGATTGGTTGGGTTAGTGACAGTGACTGATTGGTTGGAAGTGACAGTGACTGATAGGTTAGGTTAGTGACAGCGACTGATAGGTTGGGTTAGTGACAGCGACTGATAGGTTGGTGTTAGTGACAGTGACTGATAGGTTGGGTTAGTGACAGCGACTGATAGGTTGGTGTTAGTGACAGTGACTGATAGGTTGGGTTAGTGACAGTGGCTGATAGGTTAGGTTAGTGACAGCGACTGATAGGTTGGGATAGTGACAGTGACTGATTGGTTGGGGAAGTGACAGTGACTGATAGGTTAGGTTAGTGACAGTGACTGATGGGTTAGTGACAGCGACTGATAGGTTGGGTTAGTGACAGTGACTGATAGGTTGGGTTAGTGACAGTGACTGATAGGTTGGGTTAGTGACAGTGACTGATAGGTTGGGTTAGTGACAGGCTGACTGATAGGTTGGGTTAGTGACAGTGACTGATAGGTTGGGTTAGTGACAGTGACTGATAGGTTGGGTTAGTGACAGTGACTGATAGGTTAGGTTAGTGACAGTGACTGATAGGTTAGGTTAGTGACAGTGACTGATAGGTTGGGTTAGTGACAGTGACTGATAGGTTGGGTTAGTGACAGTGACTGATAGGTTGGAGTTAAGTGACATCGACTGATAGGTTGGGTTAGTGACAGTGACTGATAGGTTGGTGTTGACGGTGACTGATAGGTTGGGTTAGTGACAGTGACTGATGGGTTGGGTTAGTGACAGTGACTGATAGGTTGGGATAGTGACAGTGACTGATAGGTTGGGGTAAGTGACGGTGACTGATAGGTTAGGTTAGTGACGATTGACTGATAGGTTGGGTTAGTGACAGTGACTGATAGGTTGGGTTAGTGACTGACTGATAGGTTGGGTTAGTGACGGTGACTGATAGGTTGGGTTAGTGACGTGACTGATAGGTTGGGTTAGTGACAGTGACTGATAGGTTAGGTTAGTGACAGTGACTGATAGGTTGGGTTAGTGACTGACTGATGGGTTAGTGACAGTGACTGATAGGTTGGTTGTGACAGTGACTGATAGGTTGGGTTAATTGACAGTGACTGATAGGTCGGTGTTAGTGGTGACTGATCGGTTGGTGTTAGTGACAGTGACTGATAGGTTGGTGTTAGTGACGGTGACTGATAGGTTGGGTTAGTGACAGTGACTGATAGGTTGGTGTTAGTGACAGTGACTGATAGGTTGGGTTAATTGACTGACTGATAGGTTGGGTTAGTGACAGTGACTGATAGGTTGGGTTAGTGACAGTGACTGATAGATAATGTAGCAGTGAGAATGTGTTCACTCCTAATATCTGGTCGCTTAGTATCCGTCCACTCGCGTTATCTGTTGCACCCAAACTGTACTATGGTAGTGAGGAGGGAGGGTGAGAGGGAGAGGGAGGTGAGAGGGAGAGGAACGGTGAGGAGGAGGGAGGTGAGAGAGAGGAAGGTGAGAGGAGAGGAAGGAGGGGAGAGGGAGGGGAGAGGAGGGTGAGGGGAGAGGAACGGTGAGGAGGAGGAGGGTGAGAGGGGAGGAAGGTGAGAGGGGGAGGGAGGGTGAGAGGGAGAGGAAGGGTGGGGGAGAGGAGGTGAGAGGGAGAGGAGGGTGAGGAGGGAGGGAGGTGAGGAGGGGGAGAGGAACAGTGAGGAGGGAGTGAGAGGAGAGAACGGTGAAGGGTGAGGGAGGGTGAGAGGGAGAGGAACGGTGAGGAGGGAGGGAGGGTGAGAGGAGAGGAAGTGAGAGAGGGGAGGGGGAGGGTGAGAGGAGGAAGGTGAGGAGGGAGGGTGGGGAGGGGAGGAACGGTGAGGGAGGGAGGGTGAGAGGGAGAGGAACGGTGGGGGAGGGGAGGGGAGGGTGAGGAGGGGAGAGGGAACGGTGGAAGAAGAAAGGGGAGGGAGGGTGGGGAGGGAGGAACGGTGTGAGGAGGGAGGGAGGGGTGAGAGGGAGAAGACAGTGAGAGGGGGGAGGGAGGGTGAGAGGGGGAGAGGAACGGTGAGGGAGAGGAACGAGGAGGGAGGAACGGTGAGAGGGGGAGGAGGGTGAGGAAAGAAGGGAGGAGAATTAGAGGGAAGGGAGGGAGGAGGGGGTGGAAGGAGGAAGGATGAGGGGGAAAGGAAGGTGAGAGGGAAGGAGGAACCGTAAGTGAGGAGGGAGGGTGAAATAGAATACTCGTATATACAGTAAATAGAGAATGGTGTATGTATGTATGTATATGTGAACAAGACAATCACAGGAAACAGTACATAAATAACAGGAAGATGTGTGTGTGTGTGTGTGTGTTAATAATAGCAGTAGTTCTTCCTATACTGGTGTGTGAGGTTTGTCTGTCTGTCTCTCTGTCTGTCTGTCCGTCCATAGCATAGAAGATATTACAGGCATAATAACCTGTCTCTATGGGCCACCTAGTATGCAGGGGAGGAGGAAGAGGGGGAGGAGGAGGAGGAAGAGGGGGGGGGAAGGGATATTTGTGTTTGTATGTTGGTCCGTCGGTTGATCCATACTTACGTCACATTCATAATTGTGTGTTTAAGGGAAGATTATATATACACCCTGTGTGTGTGTGTGTTTTCGTTCGTGTATATTATGTAGAGAATGTTGATGGATGCGCGCCCACACTCGCTTGTTGACACCCACGCCCGCTACACCTACCTATGACACACCTGCGTACGTGCTGCCTTCCGCCCAGTCACCCACACACCTGTACCCTCCACCCACACACACCCACACCTGTACCCTACACTCACACACACCCACACCTGTACTCACCCACCTGCACCTCCACTCCACACCTGCACCTCCACCCACACCTATACTCTCCACCCACTCACACACACCCCACACACCCACACCTGTACCCTCCACCCTCATACACCCACACCTGTACCCTCACCCACTCACACCCACACACCTTGTACCTCTCTCCATCTACCTCTAACACCCACTCTGGGGCCCCCACACCACATTTGCATCCACACACCCATACCCGTATCCTCCACTCCACACCTGTATCCACACATTCCACACCTGTATCCACCACCTGGGGATCCACACACCCACACCTGTATCTCACCAATTCAATACCTGTATCCACACACTAATACCTGTATTCCACACAATACCCACACTCTGTATCCACACACCACTCAGAGTCCATTACCACCCACACTCAGAATCCTCCATCCACCTGTATCCACACCAATACCTCCACTCCACACCTATACCTTCAACCCACCCACACCCGTATTCTCCAGTCCTCCCTCCCACTTTATCACTAATATCCCAAAGTTCCCCGCCCAATCTGCCCTCATTGGTCGTTACAAAGGTCAGCCGGTGTGTGGGTGACCTCTCCCCACTGATCATACACTCATCTTTGTGCTGAGAGAGAGAGAGAGAGAGAGAGAGAGGCATGTGGGAGGGAAGGTGTATGTGGAGGGGTGGTGTATGTGGGAGGGTGGTGTATGTGGGAGGGGAGGTGTATGTGGGAGGGGGTGGGTGTATGTGGGAGGGGGTGGTGTATGGGAAGGGGAGGTAAAAGGGAAGGAGGTGTATGTGGGAGGGGGAGGGGATGTGGAGGGGGAGGTGTATGTGGGAGGGTGGTGTATGTGGAGGGGGTGGTGGTAATGTATGTGGGAGGGGTGGTGTATGTGGGAGGGGTGCTGTATGTGGGAGGGAGAGGTGTATGTATGAAGGAGAGGTGTATGTGGGAGGGAGAGAGGTGTATGTGGAGGGGAGAGGCATGTGGGAGGGAGAGAGGTGTGTAAGTGGTTGTGTGTGTGTAGGAGGGGGGTGGTCGTGGGGTGGGTGAGGTCGTGCCGTTACACCCGTCTGACAAGTTCTTGGGAGGGGGGTTGGGTGGGAGAGGGGGTGGATGAGTGGGAGGAGAGGGGTAGTGGCTGTTAGGTTACTTGTTTCCTCCTGTTTCTCTGATGATATTATTATTATTATTAGTCGTAGTAGTAGTAGTAGGAAAAGTGGATTAGTGTCCGCATGTGTCTGTTTGTGTGTGTGTGTTTGTGTGTGTGTGTGTGTGTGTGTGTGTGTGTGTGTGTGTGTGTGTGTGTATCAGAATAGGTCACACGGTACAGTCAGGGTACAGCAGTTCACCTCGATGTACTGTACCTGAACTGGACTGTGTGACTGTAAGGCCTCATTAGCCACATACCTCCAGTCTAATCTCATCAGGGTGTGTCGGTTAGGTTAGGTTAAGTGTGTTAGGTTAGGTTAAGTGTGTTAGGTTAGGTTAGGTTAGCTTAGTTTGGTTAGGTTAGGTTAGTTTGGTTAGGTTAAGTTAAGTGTGTTAGGTTAGGTTAAGTTAAGTGTGTTAGGTTAGGTTAAGTGTGTTAGGTTAGGTTAGTTTGGTTAGGTTAGGTTAGGTTAGTTTGGTTATGTTAAGTTAAGTGTGTTAGTTAGGTTAAGTGTGTTAGGTTAGTTAGGTTAGGTTAGTTTGGTTAGGTTAGGTTAGGTTAAGTTAGTAAGGTTATTAGATACCGTTCTCTGTCACATCTGCAGTTAGCTTTTATATTCAACGTGTGGCCGTTCAAGAGACCATACTTGTGCTGAACGAACCAGTTATATACGATCTCACAGTTCCAGTAACGAGGGAAAAAAAACATTAACTTAGGAACCTTTTGGGAAAACTGAGAATCTGGAGTCGAGCAAGTTTTTGTGTACCTGGCCCTACACTACTGCTTTCTGATACACCTAACTTCATCATTATACACTACACAGGTACACCACACAGGTACACCACACAGGTACACTACACAGGTACACTACTGCTTTCTGATACACCTAACTTCATCATTATACACCTCACAGGTACACCACACAGGTACACCACACAGGTACACTACTGCTTTCTGATACACCTAACTTCATCATTATACACTACACAGGTACACCACACAGGTACACCACACAGGTACACCTACACTGGTACCCACACAGGTACACCACACAGGTACTACCTGCTTTCTGATACACCTAACTTCATTATTACACACACCACACAGGTACACCACACTGGTACACTACAGGTACACTACTGCTCTGATACACCTCTTCATTATTACACACCACACAGGTACACCACACTGGTACACACACGGCACACGTACACTACTGCTTTCTGATACACCTAACCATCATACACACTACACAGGTACACCACACAGGTACACTACACTGGTACACCACACTGGTACACTACACAGGTACACTACTGCTCTGATACACCTAACTTCATCATTATACACTCACTGGTACACCACACAGTCACTGGTACACCACACTGGTACACTACACAGGTACACTGCTTTCTGATACACCTAACTTCATCATTACTACACTACATCACACAGGTACACTACACTGGTACACCACACGTATACACAGGTACACTACTGCTTTCTGATACACCTAACTTCATCATTACACTACAGGTACACCACACAGGTACACTACACTGGTACACCACACTGGTACACTACTAGGTACCTGCTTTCTGATACACCTAACTTCATCATTACTACACTACACCACACAGGTACACCACACAGGTACACCACACAGGTATTTCTTTCTGATACACCTAACTTCATCATTACACACTACACAGGTACACCACAGGTACACTCCGGACACCACAGGTACACTACACAGGTACACTACTGCTTTCTGATGCACCTACTTCATCATTACACACTACGTACACTGGTACACCACACAGGTACACTACTGCTTTCTGATACCTAACTTCATCATTACACACTACACAAGGTACACTACACAGGCACACTACTGCCTACTGCTGATACACCCTAACCATCATTATACACTACATGGTACACCACACAGGTACACCACACAGGTACACTACTGCTTTCTGATACACCCTAACTTCATCATTACACACTACACAGGTACACCACACAGGTACACTACTGCTTTCTGATACACCTAACTTCATCATTACACACTACACGGTACACCACACAGGTACACTACACAGGTACACTATCTCTGATACACCTAACTTCATCATTATACACTACACAGGTACACACAGTACACTACACTGGTACACCACACGGTACACTACAGGTACACTACTGCTTTCTGATACACCTAACTTCATCATTACACACACAGGTACAACACAGGTACTCCGGTACACACACGGTACACTACACAGGTACACTACTGCTTTGATACACTAACTTCATCATTATACACTACACTGGTACCCACACAGGTACACCACACAGGTACACTACTGCTTTCTGATACACCTAACTTCATCATTATACACACACAGGTACACACTCACACACTACACAGGTACACACACAGGTACACTACTGCTTTCTGATACACTAACTTCATCATTACACACTACACAGGTACACCACAGGTACACCACACAGGTTCACCTCTGCTCTGATACACCTGGCTTCATCATTACACCCTACAGGCACCACACAGGTACACTACACAGGCACTACAGGTACACTACTGCTTTCTGATACACTAACTTCATCATTATACACTACACAGGTACCACAGGGTACACCACACAGGTACACTACTGCTCTGATACACCTAACTTCATCATTACACACCACACAGGTACACCACACAGGTACACTACTGCTTTCTGATACACCTAACTTCATCATTATACACACACAGGTACACCACACGGTACACTACACAGGTACCTTTCTGCTCTGATACACCTACTTCATCATTATACACTACACTGGTACACCACACAGGTACACCACACAGGTACACCACACAGGTACACTACTGCTTTGATACACCTAACTTCATCATTACACACACTACACAGGTACACCCACAGGTACACACACACAGGCACACTACACAGGTGCACCACACAGGTACACTACTGCTTTCTGATACACCTAACTTCATCATTACACACTACACAGGTACACCACACGGTACACCACACAGGTACACTACTGCTTTCTGATACACCTAACTTCATCATTACACACCTACACAGGTACACCACACAGGTACACACAGGTACACTACACAGGTACACTACTGCTTTCTGATACACCTAACTTCATCATTATACACTACACTGGTACACACGGTACACCACACAGGTACACTACTGCTTTCTGATACACCTAACTTCATCATTATACACACCACACAGGTACACCACACAGGTACACTACTGCTTTCTGATACACCTACTTCATCATTACACACACTACACAGGTACACCACACAGGTACACTACACAGGTACACTACTGCTTTCTGATACACCCTAACTTCATCATTATACACTACAGGTGCACCACACAGGTGCACTACACTGGTACACCACACTGGTACACTACACAGGTCACTACTGCTTTCTGATGCACTACTTCATCATTACACACAGGTACACCACACGATTTTCACACTGGTACACCACACAGGTCACACAGGACTGCTTTCCTGATACACCTAACTTCATCATTATACACTACACCACACAGGTACACCACACAGGTACACCACACAGGTGCACTCACTGCTCTGATGCACCTAACTTCATCATTACACACACTCACAGGTGCACACCACACAGGTACACTACGGGCACACTACACAGGTACACTACACAGGTACACGCCTCCTTCCATACCCTACCACACAGGTACACCACACATATCACTACTGCTTTCTGATACACCTAACTTCATCATTACACACTACACAGGTACACCACACAGGTACACTACGGGCACACTACACAGGTCACACTACTGCTTTCTGTCACTAACTTCATCATTATACACTACACAGGTACACCACACAGGTACACCACACAGGTACACCACACAGGTACACCACACAGGTACACTACTGCTTTCTGAATGCACACCTAACTTGTCTTCACACCACACAGGTACACCACACAGGTACACTTCATACACTGGCTTCATCATTACACACCTACACAGGTACACCACACAGGTACACTACACACAGGCACACTCAGCTGCTTTCTGATACACCCTACTTCATCATTACACACCACACAGGTACACCACACAGGTACACTACACTACACCACAGGTACACTACACAGGTACACTACTGCTTTCTGATACACCCTAACTTCATCATTACACACTTACCACAGTACACCACTGGTCCTTCTGCCTGATACCCTAACTTCATTACACACACAGGTACACCACACAGTACCACACGGTACACAGGTACACTACTTTCTGATACACCTACTTCATCATTATACACCACACAGGTACACCACACAGGTACACCACACTGGTCACTGGTACACCACCAGGTACCTACTGCTCTGTGCCCCTAACTTCATCATTATACACTACACAGGTACACCACACAGGTACCACACTGGTACACTACACAGGTACACCACACTGGTACACCACAGGTACTACTGCTCTGATACCAACTTCATCATTACACCACGGTGTACACCACACAGGTACACCACGGTACACCACACAGGTACACCACACAGGTACACACACAGGTGCACTACTGCTTTCTGATACACCTAACTTCATCATTATACACACTACACTGGTACACCACACAGGTACACTACTGCTTTCTGATCACACCTAACTTCATCATTACACACATACACAGGTACCACACAGGTACCTACACAGGTACACCACCGGCACACCACACACAGGTACACTACTGCTCTGATACACCTACTTCATCATTACACACTACACAGGTACACCATACAGGTACACTAGCTTCTGATACACCTAACTTCATCATTATACACTACACAGGTACACCACACAGGTACACCACACAGGTACACTACTGCTTCTGATCACCCCTAACTTCATCATTATACACCACACAGGTACACTACAGGTACCACAGTACACCTGTTTCTACACACTACACAGGTACACCACACAGGTACACTACACACAGGTACACTACACAGGTACACCACACAGGTACACTACTGCTTTCTGATACACCTAACTTCATCATTATACACTACACAGGTACACTACACAGGTACACCACATAGGTACACTACACAGGTACACCACACAGGTACACTACTGCTTTCTGATACACCTATCTTCATCATTATACACTACACAGGTACACCACACAGGTACACTACACAGGTACACTACACAGGTACACCAAGTTTGTTTAACCTGTCATCAGATCACTTGAAGATTAGCCACCCCAGCTTATATCACCTGATAATTATACACCATAATAAAAATTAACCTAACCTAACCTAATCCAATTCTAACCTAACCTAATCCAATTCTAACCTAACCTAATCCAATTCTAACCTAACCTAACCTAATCCAATTCTAACCTAACCTAATCTAATCCAATTCTAACCTAACCTAATCTAATTCTAACCTAACCTAATCCAATTCTAACCTAATCTAATCCAGTTCTAACCTAACCTAATCCAATTCTAACCTAACCTAATCCAATTCTAACCTAATCTAATCCAGTTCTAACCTAACCTAACCTAATCAATTCTAACCTAACCTAATCTAATCCAATTCTAACCTAATCCAATTCTAACCTAACCTAACCTAAAGTAATCCAGTTCTAACCTAACCTAATCCAATCCTAACCTAACCCCCCCAGCAGCGTTAGGGTGCTTAAGCATCAGGTGGATTAAGCTGGGGTGACTAATCTTCAGGTCGTCCGCTTTCACCTCCATGTAAGAAGGACTTGAACGATTACATCAGCTTATTGTGTGGAGTGAAAGTTATCTTATTAATATACTGGGGAACTGGGCACCCTCTTGTCTCCTAATGGTGTAGCTTTGGTTAGGTTTGGTTAGGTTAGGTTTGGTTTGCTTTGCTTTATTTAGGGTTGGGTAGGCTAGGTTCTTATGGTTAGGGATAAGATAGATTAGATTAGGTTTTGCTGAAAGTAGGTTAGGGTAGACTAGATTAGGGTAAAGTTGGTTAGGTTAAGGATAAGTTAGATTAGGTTAGGTTTGTTTAAAATAGGGCAGGGTAGGCTTGGCTAGGTTAGGTTATCTCCGTTATCATACGTTCAACAGACTAAACTAAATGATTTACTGTTTGAACTGTAAAGTATATATTATTGTAATTATTTTCATGACTGTATTTTTATTAATGATGGTCGTCATCACAACAAGGGGTGTGTTAAGACACCGGCCCCGCGGTCTCTCAGGTCGGGTTCAGTTACTCATGGCGGTTCGCAGGCGGGTTTGAATTTCAGGCGGGAAGGAGTAGAGTGTGGAACCTCGGTAATGGACACCTTGTGGAGGAGGTGCGTGGGCGCCCTGCTGCACTCTCCTGATAGATAACTCGCCAGAGATAGATAGTGAACTGTTTAGTAGAGATAGAGAGTGAGGGAGAGTCTTATGAATGAGGGAGAGTCTTGTGAGTCACTTGTACCAGCTGACGGAGGATTACTTGTGGCCGTGACGTCATACTGGTGTGGCGTTCCCTCTTCTCGCGATACTTTATGCACAGTCCTGCTGCCTCGTGTGTGTGTGTGTGTATATCTTGATAAACTCACACGGAAAAAAGGGAAAACTGGAGAGAGAGAGAGAGAGAGAGAGAGAGAGTTACAATTCAAATCTAAAGAATGTTCAGGACATGACGTACCCGTGATAAGGCTCTTTCCTCACACACACCAAATTTGTCATTATTATTATTATTATTGTTATTATTATTATTATTATTATTATTATTATTATTATTGTTATCTTTCAGGTAAGATGACGATCGGGTGACGTAATATGAAGTAGCCAGTAAGTACATTATGACCTGTTCAGTTTGAGGAAGTTATGAGTGCTTAGGATTCACGGGGCCGGGAGTGAGGAGTGGCTCATAAGACTCCACCTGTGGCCTCGAATAATCTCCCTACCTGTGGCTCCTGAACAATCTCCCCAACAGGCTCCTCCTGAACAATCTCCCACCAGGCTCCTGGAATGGTCTCCCCCTACCTGTGGCTCCTGAATAATCTCCCCCCTATGGCTCTGAATAATCTCCCCTACCTGTGGCTCTGAATAATCTCCATACCTGGCTCCTGAATAATCCCCCCTACCTGGCTCCTGAATAATCTCCCCACCTACCGTATCTCCCCCCCTACCTGTGGCTCCTGAATAATCTCCCCTACCTGTGGCTCTGAATAATCTCCCCCTACCTGTGGCTCGGATATCTCCCCCACCTGTGGCTCCTGAATAATCTCCCCCCCCTGTGGCTCCTGAATAATCTCCCCCCCCTACCTGGCTCCTGAATAATCTCCCCCTACCTGTGGCTCCTGAATAATCTCCCCCTACCTGTGGCTCCTGAATATCTCCCCCCTACCTGTGGCTCCTGAATAATCTCCCCCTACCTGCAGCTCCTGAACCATCCCCCCTAACGTGACCTGGGGGGTCTATCCGTATCACTGCCTGTGGCTTTTGGCCTGAATGGGCGTGGCTTGGCCGCTAACTAGAGCAGGAGTGAAGTGGACATTGATGTATATGCACCATTTGACATTAACTTTATAATACTTTCCCTAACTAATCTGTAAACAGTACAATACACGATATTTTCAACAGCAAATCAATTTACAGTATGCTGGTTAAACCTTTCGTCATTGGTGAAAGGCACTGAAGCTGTCTGTCGTGCTATTGGTCAAGGCACGTGGACACGCCCTCAATATGTTCTAGAGTTTTCAGAATAATATGAAGAAAAGCAAATGGTAAGGTCTCTCTCTCTCTCTCTTCTCTCTCTCTCTCTCTCTCTCTCTCTCTCTCTCTGCCTCTCTCTCTCTGCCTCTCTGCCTCTCTCTCTCTCTCTCCCTCTCCTCTCTCTCTCTCCTCTCTCTCTCTCTCTCTCTCTCTCTCTCTCTCCTCTCTCTCTCTGCCTCTCTCTCTCTCTCTCTCTCTCTCTCTCTCTCTCTAACATTGGGCCACGTCGCTCAGTAGCCCACACTCAAACGCTCCCAACAATTCCCGCCAATTTTGTTAATATTCTTGTAATTGTTGGGATCAGTTGCCCCGTCGTGTTTATTTTATTTTATTTATTTATTATTGTGTTGTAATCCTGGATTGTGTGTGTGTGTGTGTGTGCGCGTGTGTGTGTGTGTGTGTGTGTGTGTGTGTGCGCGGCATGTGTGTGTGTGTGTGTGTGTGCGTGTGTGTGTGTGTGTGTGTGTATGTATGTGTTGTGAAGGAACTCCCTCCCTTCCCCTCCCTCCTCCTCCTCCCCTTCCTCCTTCCTTCCTCCTCCTCTTCCTTCCTTCCTCCTCCTCCCTTCCTCCTTCCTCCTCCCCTCCTCCTCTCCCTCCTCCTCCCTTTCCTCCCTCCCCTCCTCCTTCTCCCTCCTCCTCCCTCCTCCCTCCCTCCTCCCCCTCCCTCCCTCCTCCTCCCTCCCCTCCCCCCTCCCTCCAGACATTGGCTGACACGTGGATGTCTGGCCTTCCTGAAAGTGTCCTAACCTCCCACACCTCGCACCTGCTCACCCCTCTCTCTCTCTCTCCCCAGTTACCTTGTCACCCCTCCTCCTCCCTATCTCTCCCCCCACCCCTCCTCCCCCCCCCCCACCCCTCCATAATAAGGGTTGGTCGTCGCCTTGTGTTGTACATTAACTATTTCCCAGGATTTATTTGTTCTCTTGAATTGTTGCTCTTCCTTCGTCCTCTTCCCTCCCTCCCTCTTCCTTTCCCTCCCTCCTCCTTCCCTTCCTCCTCCCTCCTTCCTTCCTTCCTTCCCTCCTCCCTCCCTCCCCTCCTCCCTCCTCCCTCGCTTCCCTCCTCCCTCCCTCCCCCCCCTCCGCCTTCCTTCCCCTGCCCTTAGATACCTCTCGCCTCCTCCTCTTCCTCCATCCCATTTCCTCTCACAGTCTTTCCCCCCTCTCACCCTCCCCCCTTTCCTCCCACCCCTACCCTTCCTCTCACCTCTCCCACCCCTTTCACCCTTCACTCTCACTGTTCTTTGTTCTTCTCTCGTCTTCCTGTGCCGGCAATTATCATAAATTCTCCCCACACATCCTTTATCACCTCTACTTCCCATTTACTTCTGTTTTTTTTTTTTCGGGGTTTTATGGTGACGTCACGGAACTAGACCATCAATGACGTCACGGTTTAGGGCAGGTTATCTCTGACGTCATCGTTTCCATCCATAACGTCACGCATATTTAGGAAGTGACGTCACCCCGACTCTCGCTGGTGCCCTAGTGGATGATCAGTGACGTCACAGTGTATCCATTGGTGACGTTACTGAATTATTGAAGCGAAGAGAGACATACCAGAGATTGACAGACAGACGAACAGGGGAACAGACAGAGATAGATAGATAGATAGATAGATAGACGAGACAGAGACAGAGGGGTCAACTGAGGTCTTTGTGTGTGTTGGTCAGATGGCTCCACACACTACCCTGACAAACAGCTTTCAGTCACCTCTTTGGCTAATTCAGGGGACAGGTCCACCATAGGTCAAAGGTCAGTGTGTGTGTGTGTGTGTTTGTGTGTGTGTGATATAACAAAGGTACTAAACTATCCAACCAGGAGCGAAACTCGTAACATTGGTTTTAAATTAGACAAATTTAGATTTAGGCGTGAAATAGGTAAACATTGGTTTGGAAACAGAGTAGTGGATGAATGGAACAAGTTACCAAATATCATCATTAACTCGAATACGCTAGATAGCTTCAAACATAGGTTGGGTGGATATATGAGCAATAGGGGTTGGGTGTAAACGGGACTGCCTAGTATGGGCAATAGACACGCTGCAGTTTCTCCATTCTTGTGTGTGTGTGTGTGAACTCTGTGGCTTCTTTTGGCTGCTGTAAATGGTTTTGTGTGTCACCTTGTGCAGGATGCAAGGGAGTGCCCAATAAACTAGGGAGCAAATTGTAAACTAAATTGTGTGTGTGTGTGTGTGTGTGTGTGTGTGGTGGTGGTGTGTGTGTGTGTGTGTATGTGCGTGTGTGTGTGTGTGTGTGTGTGTGTGTGTGTGCGTGTGTGTGTGTGTGTGTGTGTGTGGTGGTGTGTATGTGTGTGTGTGTGGTGTGTGTGTGGGGGTGTGTGTGTTGGTGTGTGTGTGGGGTGTGTGTGTGTTCCATTTTTATGTACTGTATATGATAAACTAATGGAACAATATATGACGTTTTAAATAAAATCTATCTATCTAATCACGAAAGTACAGAACCATGACAGACAGATAGACAGACACAGACAGACAGACAGCCAGGCATGAGAGCTATATACCACGTGTGTTATTATAAACCATAAGAGCCTGAAGCCACTGAAAGACTGAGGTGAGTGTGTGGGTGACGGGGCCATGTACGGTACGGTGTATATATTCAGTGGTATCTGACACCCTCGGGGAGTCCTCGGTCACGTTAAGGAGATAGATAGATAGGTGGATAGGTAGGTAGGTGGATAGGTAGGTAGTGGATAGATAGGCATTTTGATAAGTAGATTGATAAGTAGGTAGGTAGATATACTAACCTAACCAAACCTAACTTAACGTAACCTGACCGAACCTAACTTAAAAAATGACTGACCAAGATAAGATTTATGGATTATATTATGTTACATTTAAGAAGAAATAACATATGAGCATCAGTATCCTTAAGCATTGGGTTAAAGGAAACGTACAAAAAACAATAACTGGACAACTTTCCATTATGTATGTATAAGGTATAAAATCCTTGCGCGTCTGGCAGTCTGGCGTGTGCATGTGTGTGATGGTGGGTGTCTGATGCTTCACTCTTTTATTTTTCTCTTTTTTCTTTTCCGTCCTTGTGTATTGGTTTGCGGTAGGTAAAATAACTTCATTAATGTATCTTGGGGCTCTGGGGGTTGGAGTTGAGCGTCCGGCGGCGTGTGTTTGGTTGGGTTCTGGCCAGCTAAACTTTAGTGTCTGCTGTTATGTTGTGAAATATTGAGTTTTGAATGGTCTACCCTAGTGGTTGATACTTGTTTATTTTGCCTGTTTATCGTTGTTGTTGTTCTTATACGAGTTTTATTATTGTTTTTGTATTATTTTATGTTTTTGTTGTTGCTGTTATTGTGGTATTATTATTGTGCAGTAGTAGTATTGTAGTAGAATATGGTACTAGTAGTAATGGTAGTGTAAAGGAATGAGGGGATAATCAATTTGTGTGAGTAACGGTATACGGTGGAGGGTGGAAGGAGGCAGTGAGTCGGTTATTTTGGCATAACCTTAGTGAGT
>NW_024732780.1:6853031-6875531 GCF_018991925.1 Homarus americanus
TGTGTAGTGACAGGTGTTTGTGTGGTGTGTTGTGTAATGGCAGGTGTGTGTTAGTGAGTGTGTGTTGTGTAGCTGACAGGTGTGTGTGTTGTGTAGTGACAGGTGTGTGTGGTGTGTTGTGTAGTGACAGGTGTGTGTTGGTAGGTGTGTTGTGTAGTGACAGGTGTGTGTTGGTGGGTGTGTTGTGTAGTGACAGGTGTGTGTTGTGTAGTGACAGGTGTGTTGTGTAGTGACAGGTGTGTTGTGTAGTGACAGGTGTGTTGTGTAGTGACAGGTGTGTGTTGTGTAGTCAGGTGTGTTGTGTAGTAACAGGTGTGTGTTGTGTAGTAGGTGTGTGTGGTGACAGGTGTGTGTGGTAGGTGTGTTGTGTGTGACAGGTGTGTGTCGGTAGGTGTGTTGTGTAGTGACAGGTGTGTGTGTTGTGTAGTGACAGGTGTTGTGTAGTGACAGGTGTTGTGTAGTGACAGGTGTGTGTTGTGTAGTGACAGGTGTGTGTTGTGTAGTGACAGGTGTGTGTTGAGGACAGGTGTGTGTGTGGTAGAGGGGTGTGTTGTGTAGTGACAGGTGTGTTGTTAGGTGTGTGTGGCTAGTGACAGGTGTGTGTGTTGTGTAGTGACAGGTGTGTGTGTTGTGTAATGACAGGTGTGTGTGTGTAGTGACAGGTGTGTTGTGTGGTGCAGGTGTGTGTAGTGACAGGTGTGTTGTGTAATGACAGGTGTGTGTAGTGACAGGTGTGTGTTGTGTAAGTGCAGGTGTGTGTTGGTAGGTGTGTTGTGAAGTGACAGGTGTGTGTGTTGGTAGGTGTGTTGTGAAGTGACAGGTGTGTGTTGGTAGGTGTGTTGTGAAGTGACAGGTGTGTGTGTTGGGAGGTGTGTTGTGAAGTGACAGGTGTGTGTTGGTAGGTGTGTTGTGTAGTGACAGGTGTGTGTGTGTGGGTGTTGTAACAGCTGGTTTGTTAGTTATGTAGTAACAGGTGTGTATAGTCAGGTGTGTAGTAACAGATGTGTGGATGTGTTTATAAACGGAATTACTCTTAGTTTGTTCAGGTTTAATAATATAACAAAAACATTAACACAACCACAAGATACGTTAGGTTAGGTTAGGTTGGATTAGAATAGGTTGTTAAATTAATCTAGGTTAAGTGAGGTTAGGTTAGGTTAAGTTGGATTAGAATAGGTTGTTAAATTAATCTAGGTTAAGTGAGGTTAGGTTAGGTTTGGTTAAAGTAGTCTCTGTTTCAGTGGAATATCTTACTGTGATAAAATAAATAAATTAAAGCTCAGTGCGGGGTCATAAAGCCACACCATTGATGTTTACGTGTTGGTGAGTGGCGCGGTTGGGAGGGAACACTGGGTCAAGCCTTTTGTTTCCTCAGACTTTCACTTCTTCTGCCGCTTGACATTATGATCTTGCCAGCTGCTTCTCTTATTATTGTATATGGATTATTTTTGTATAACGGTATTTCCTTCCCTCAGGTATATATACAGTACGTATTTATTAACCTATCTGTTAACGGTAATATATGCAGCCTGACGTCAATATAAGATCGCTCCCCGTTAATATATAAATTCCTCAACAAAGCCAACAGTTCCTCTTACTTATATACACCATAACCTTATAAACACCAGTTTTTATTATTATTATATATTAGTCTTCCAGTATATCAACAGTACAGTACCTCCAGACAATAAAACTGATCATTTTATATACATCAAGGCAAGCGTTGGAGACTCTTAAAACTGTTATTGAGATCTTGACAGTATGCTCTTAGTCATATTAACATAACTTTCTATTATTACACATACATACATACATACATGCATACATACATACATTAATAATATAAATATCCTGTGTATATAATAGAGCGTGAGTTATTTCCGTTTAATTTTGTGTTCTTACGAATGGCATTTTTGTGTGCATGTTTTCCTCTCCCTGTAAATTGTATTAAATGCTGGATGGGTGACTGGCCTTGGGCCGGTACCAGAGCTGTGAATACCGGTACCGGCGCTGTGAATACCGGGACTGGTGTTGTCTGGTACTAGAGCTGTAAATATCGGTACTGGAGTTGTGAATACCGGTACTGGTGTTGTGAATACCGGTACCGGCGCTGTTAATACCGGTACCGGCGCTGTGAATACCGGTACTGGAGCTGTGAATACCGGTACTGGCACTGTTAATACCGGTACCGGCGCTGTTAATACCGGTACCGGCGCTGTGAATACCGGTACTGGCACTTAATACCGGTACCGGCGCTGTTAATACCAGTACCGGCGCTGTTGATACCGGTACTGGGCTGTGAATACCGGTAATGGCGCTGTTCATAATGTTACCGGATTACGTTACGTTAAATTACAGTATTTTTATGTTGAGTGTAAGGCTAAATTAGGTTAAATTAAGTTATATAATGTTAGATTAGGTTAAGCGAGGTTAGGTTAGGTTAAGTTAAGTTAAGTTAAGTTGTTACTGGAAGATGGTCCACAAAGGGTTACGTGTGTGACATATGGCTGTGACGTCACAAAGGTAAATTCAAGCTAGGTCAGGCACTAATGACACGAGATAATTATTCTGGCATGACGACCCAAATGTCAGGGCTTTCATGACCAAAGTTCAGGAGGTCGTGTGTGTGTGTGTGTGGAACTCTACGATACTCTTAGCTGTCGTAGTTGAAGGGATCCAGTCCTAGGTGTGACGTCATCATTAGAGGGAGTTACGGTTCGTGAGAGGGGGCAGATGTACCTGCCCCTCCCCTCCTCCCTCCTCCTCCCTCATTCCCCCTTCCTCCTCCCATTCTCCTCCACCTCCCCTCCCATTCCCTCCACCCCTTCTCTCCTTCCCCTCCTCCCTTCCCCCTACCCTCCTCCCCCTAGGTAATGAAGCGGGCCACTGGCTGTCTGCCCTGCGCTGACTCACTCACGCTGCCCTCCTCTGCCACCTTACTCACTATTCACTCACTCACTCACTCACTCACTATTCACTCACCAACTGTTGCCTGTTTCTTACCACCTCCTCCCTTCAAAGTTTATTGACTGCTTTCTGGGACACACACACACACGTGTCTATGTGTGTGTGTATGTATCTATATGTATGTATGTATGTATGTAGTATGTATGTATGTGTGTGTGTGTGTGTGTGTTTTAAACAGCTCAGGTGAAGCAGGTGTGTTTGAGTATAAATTCCACACTTGTGTACAGATAATTACCTCACTCAGTCCATCCATCTGAGTGTGTGTGTGTGTGTGTGTGTGTAATAATAATAATAATAATTAACGGTTTATTGAAAGTACATGGCTGAAAATATACAGTCACATAATTGGGGAATGGGTCACTTGATTGACAAATAATATACAAGTAACATAAGTGATACAAATACGATATATAATAACTAGGTGGGGAGAAGGTCATACTACAGGGCATTCCAACATAGTAACAGTACAAACAGGTAAGATTGGCTGGGGTACACACTGGTTGACTACGAGTTGTTAATAATTTTACAATGGTTGGGACTGGGCTGTTCTTATACGATCAGTACGTGCTCGTATGGGCTGGATGCGGTTGTGGTGTCGAACAGCAATTCTCGGACGAGGATCTCGGGTGGTAGTAGGAGCCAGTGTCGAGGATGGTGCAGAAGCTTCTCACCAAATTTGCAGTTCAGGTCATGTGATGATCAGAGAGAGCCGAGAGGGTCAGTGTGTTGAGCGCTTCTTGATATGTGGAGTAGGAAGGGAGAATAATCTTGCATGCCCTCTTTTGCACTGTTTCCAGGTGTTTACGTTGTGTGGCGTTTAGGGAGGAAGACCAGGTGGGGGAGGCATAGGTGAGCTTGGGAAGTATGAATGTTGAGTAAACACTGAGGCTCGTGTGCAGGAACTCCGAGGACTTGAGTCAGCGGAGGAGGTGGGAGACAGAGGAGGATTTGACAACTTCGCTGACGTGTTGTGTGTGTGTGTGTGTTTTCATACCATAAAACTCTACAACAATACTTTGTAACCCACTATCAGAGAGAGAGAGTGAAGTGGAAGGAGAGAGAGAGAGAACATCGGAGTGTGTGTGTGTGCTGGGACTGTTACCTCTTGTGTTTTGTTGTGGCAGTGACCTTCCTATACTACTGTACACTAAGCCTGGTCTGTCCCTCTCCTCTCTCTCCTCTCTCAACAATAGTCAATTTTGTCCTATTTATATGACTGAAGGCAATGATATGGCGAGGTGGAAGGTGGAGGGAGAGGTGGAAGGGAGGGAGGGAGGGAGAGGGAGGAAGGAGGAGGGAGGGGAGGGTGGAGAGGTGGAGGAGGGAGGGAGCTAGGGAGAAAGAGGAGGAGGAGAACACGTTTGTCCAAGGTCGAATAATTTAAGTACAAGAAACTCCTAATTCTGTGAACCCTTTTCCGACACGACACAACTCACTACAACACGACACACACAGTACAACACAACACAACTCACTACAACGACACAACTCACTACAACACGACGACACAATACAACACGACACAACTCCTACAACTCGACACAACACAATCAACACGACATACAGTACAACACAACACAACACAACACAATAACCACACAATACAACGACACAATACAACACAATACAACACGACACAATACAATACAACACAACACAATACAACACAACACGACACAACACAATACAACACAACACGACACAATACAACACAACACAATACAACACAACACAATACAACACAACACAATACAACACGACACAACACAATAACAACACGACACAACACAATACAACACAACACGACACAACACGACACAACACAATACAACACGACACAACACAATACAACACGACACAACACAATACAACACAACACGACACAACACAATACAACACGACACAACACAATACAACACGACATGACACAGTACAACACAACACAACACGACACAACACAACACAACACCACAACACAATACAACACAATACAACAACACAACACAATACAACACGACACAACACAATACAACACGACACAACACAATACAACACGACACAAAACAATACAACCCCACAAATACAATACAACACGACGACACAGTACAACACAACACAACACGACACACACAACACAACACCACACAACACAACACAATACAACACGACACAAACAACGACACAATACAACACGACATGACACAACACAATACAACACAACACAACACGACACAATAACGACACAATACAACACGACACAACACAACACGACACAATACAACACAACACAACACAACACAACATATACAACACAACGACACAACACAATACAACGACACAACACAATACAACAGACAACACAACACAACACAACACGACACAACACAATACAACACGACACAACGACACAACACAATAACACGACACAACACACAACACAACACGACATAAACACGACACAACGACACAACACAATACAACACGACAAAACACAATAAAACACGACACAACGACAAAACACAACGACACAATACAATATAACGACACAACACAATACAACACAACACAATACAACGACACAACACAACTAACACAATACAACAACACAACACACGACAAAACACAATACAACACGACACACACACTCACAATACAACACACACACACGACACAATACAACACGACACAACACAATACAACACAACACGACACAACACAATACAACGACACAAACAATACAACACGACACAACGACACGACACAATGACACAACACGACACAACACAATACAACACAACACGACACAACACAATACAACACAACGACACAACACAATACAACACAACACGACACAACACGACACAACACAATACAACACAACACAACGACACAACACAACACAATACAACCACATGACAACACAACACGACACCACACAACACAACACGACACCACACAATACAACACGACACAATACAACACGACACACACAACACGACACAATACAACACAACACAACACAATACAACACGACACAATACAACACGACACACGACACAATACAACACGACACACGACACAATACAACACGACATGACAATACAACACGACACAACACAATACAACCCGACACAACACAATACAACACGACACAACACAATACAACACAACACAGAGGATGAGAACTTAATTCGTATCTACATTTTTACGTATGTGTGTGTGTGTGTGTGTATATAGTTAGCCAATCACATCACCTCTAATACGTGACGTCATGGTTGAAGTATCTATGGGTGACCTTGAGTAAGTAAACAAAGGCTCGACTCACCCGTCACTGTTTTGAGTTCCCCGCGACATTGATACTAACACGGTAGCTGTAAGACTGTGTATCTCTCATATTTTAGGGTGAAAGATTCTCTCTCTCTCTCTACGTCGTGTAAGGAGTTCATCGCCCCAATAAACTGCACCTCACGTCTCTAAAGCACCTCCCCGCTGGACAGGCCCCTTCCCCTCCCTCCTACAGACACTGCGCGGCGCTGGGGTAAAGTGTGAACAGTGTCGCGGGGAAGTTATTTAAACAGTGTTTGTTGGACAGAACACTTTGTTTACAAACACGCCGCAGCCGCCCGTAATAGACCTTTTACTGTGACGACACGCGTTAGGGACGGTGTAATTGGTCCGGTGCCAGCGTTCGTCCCTGGGGAGAAGAGCGGGAGATGAAGTAAAAGAAGGAAGAAGAGAAAGTTGACGAAGAAAAGTGGAAAAGCAGCAGCAGAAGACACGCTGCCATGAGTGTCGTCAGCACCGCGGGCAACTCAGCTAAAAAGTGTCGATCAGATGGACACCTGTTTACAAACGCACGCGACCCCCATACACCTTTAACTGTGACGTAACGCATTAGCCACGCTGTGATTGGCCCATCATCAGTGCCACCCCTCCATCCCCCCCACCCCCTCCCCCGTGGTGGGAATCGGTTCACCACGGCACGTCGCTTGTAACAGGTTAATAAGGCAGTTAAGACGAGAGCATGTGAAATAATCCGTGAGGGTCGTTAGTGATGCTGGTCGCCCTTCTTGTTGCCAGATGTTGGGTGTTACTTAATATCTATCTACACTCTCTATCTATTTATCTCGATCGATCTATCTATCTATCTATCGTATGTTAGGATGTTGATTACTAGGGGTTGGAGGTTAGACCCCCCCCTCCCCTTCCTACGCTCCCCCTTCCTACTTCCCTCTTCTTTCTCCCCCCCTTCCTACTTCCCCTTTCTTCTAACGCCTCCCTTTCACACCATCGCCTTCCCTTCCCTCCCATCTTCCTCCTTACCCTCTTCCCTTCCTCTTTATTCTCCTCCTTTTATTCCCTTTCTCTCATCTCTTTCACTGCTCCCTCCCTCCCCTCTTCCTTCACCTCCTTCTCCCCCCTTTCCTGTCATCAAACCCTCCCACTAACTATTTCCTATGACCAACCTCACTTCTCACGCTCCCCTACCCTCGCCTGCCCATGGGAAGGAAGGTGAAAGGAGGGGGAACCAACATCATTTTTGCTGTGTGTGTGTGTGTGTATGTGTGTGTGTTTAAACAATTTGAAGGGCACACAAACAAATTTTAAGCAAGTAATGGTAATCTTTCTAACGATTATTATTATTATTATTATTATTATTATTATTATTATTATTATTATTATATTCAACCTACTACTACTACTACAGCAACTTTATTATGGCCTTCAGCCTCCCCTTAAACCACACCTTCGCCACCATTTTATTACCTTAAAATTAAATATCCTAATACATAAGTAGTTATCTTAGTTTTGTTGAGTTAGTTGAGCCGCAGATCTATGCGGCATGCAGTGACTGTTGCCTCATAGTCAATATCTGCAACTGTTGTCGGCTATTATTTATCTTCGTTATTCTGGCTAAATAAACTGTATCCATCACAATACAGTATAGCTACATAACTCTGATATCAGTGTCAGCTCAAGAACTTCTCACTAAGTACACAAACTGTGCTGGGTGATGGAGGGGCGCCAACTGGATCTCTGCCCACTGTGTATATGTGTTTGGGTGGGTTGTGTGATTGTTTCTGTGTTGATGTGTGTGTTTGGGTGTGTTGTGTGATTCTTTCTGTGTAGATGTGTGTGTTTGGGTGTGTTGTGTGTATGAGTTTGTGTGTGTGTGTGGATACGGACGAGGGATCTCAGGTGGCAAAGGGTGACGGTGATGGGGATGGCGTAGCAGCTTTGTCCCAGTTGAGGTCACGGTGATGATTAGAGAGAGTTGAGAGGACCTGTGGTGTCGGAGAGAGAGAGAGAGAGAGAGAGAGAGAGAGCGAGAGCATACACCACGCCCCCTTCTGCTCTCTCTCTCCCTCACCTTGTATGAACGTTGTGTATGCTAGTGTGTGTTTGACTGTGTTTATGTGTGTTTGGAAGTGTGTACGTTTGTTTATGTATGTAGGAGTGTTTATATATGTGTGTGTGTGTGTGTGTCGGTAAAAACGGAATATAACAGCATGTATAAGTGTTTATGTATGTCTATGTATATATCTACACATACCCTGTATAAACTCGCCTACCTACACATACTTACGTGGTTAAATATGTCTCCTTAAAGTAATAATTGAACAAGATATAGGAAAAAATGGCCTTTGCTATTAGTTATATAAGTTTATACTATAATAGGAGCCGTACTGGGGGTGTATTGGGTGTAGGAGGCGTACGATAATGTATCAGGGGTGTATTAGGGTGTATCAGGGGTGTATTAGAAATGTATGGGGGTGTATGAAGATGTATTAAAGTGTATCAAGGGGTATATTAGGGTGTATAAAGTGTAAAAGAGGGCCGTGGGTGTACTGGTAGGTTAAGTGGTGTGTCGAGGAGAGAGGCAAGCAGGGGGGTAGTGTAGATGGGTGTGGTTAGGTATAGAAGTGTACCTTTTATGGGGGGTCACTGCCGCCCACTGGTGTAGTCAGGGTACTCCACCTTTCTCTTACACCACACAGCTGCATCAGGACTAACTAGACCCTCTACAATCACACTATAGTTAACTTGTTGATTATTATTATTAATATTATTATTATTATTATTATTATTATTATTATTATTATTTATCTCTCTCCTTCGTTCTATACTTTTTAATTAATTCCTATATAAGAACATAAGAACATAAGAATGGAGGAAACTGCAGCGGGCCTATTGGCCCATACTGGGCAGTCCCGTTTACACCCAACCCCTATCGCTCATATAAGCATCCAACCTATGTTTGAAGCTATCCAGCGTATTCGAGTTAATGATGATATTTGGTAACTTGTTCCATTCATCCACTACTGTTTCCAAACCAGTGTTTATCTATTTCACGCCTAAATCTAAATTTGTCTAATTTAAAACCATTGTTACGAGTTCGCTCCCGGTTGGTTAGTTTGAGTACCTTTGTAATGTCCCCTTTGTTTAGCCCTGCCTTCCACTTATACACCTCTATCAGGTCGCCCCTCGCTCTACGTCTCTCGAGGAGTGCAAATTAAGATGCTTTAACCTGTCTCTATACTCAAGGTTCCTAATGCCCGGGATTAGTCTTGTCATTCTCCTCTGAATTCTTTCCAATGATTCTATATCCATCCTGTAATACGGTGACCAGAACTGAACTGCGTAATCCAGGTGTGGTCTCACAAGCTCAAGATACAGTTTTAGGATGACCTCGCTAGTCTTGTAACTAACACTCCTTTGTATGAACCCAAGTACTTTATTAGCCTTGTTACGAGCAAAAACACATTGTTTACTTGGCTTAAGGTTCCTACTTATCATTACTCCTAAATCTCTCTCGCAGTCGGATTTCTCTATGGCATCGTTGTTCATCTGGTATCTGGTTTCCCTGTTTACATCTCCTATACTGAGTACTATACATTTGTCCACGTTGAATTTCATCTGCCATTTTTCAGACCATTCGAAAAATTTGTTTAGATCTTCCTGTAGTTTTGCGGAGTCCTCGTCAGATTTAATAACACGTCCTATTTTAGTGTCATCAGCAAATTTACTTATGTTGCTGTCTATGCCGATATCTATGTCGCTTATGTATATAATAAATAATAATGGTCCAAGTACTGAGCCTTGGGGAACTCCACTTGTGACGTTGCTCCAATGGGACTTAGTGCCGTTAATGCTCACTCGCTGTTTCCTGTCCTGTAACCACGCCCTAATCCATTTAAGGATGTCACCTTTGATGCCATGAGCTTCTACCTTTCTAATTAGTCTTTCGTGGGGGACTCTGTCGAAGGCTTTGCTAAAGTCGAGATATACCACATCATAATTGTGCCCCTCGTCCACGGATTCGAAAACTGATGAAAAGAATGTTAATAGATTAGTTAGATAAGAACGTCCGCTTGTGAAGCCATGCTGGGAATCATTGATCAATCGGTGCTTCTCCAGGTGATTTCGTATAGAGTTTGAAATGATTGCTTCCGGTAATTTGCCTACTATTGATGTTAGACTGATTGTGCGGTAGTTAGAGGATAGTGATCTATCCCCCTGTTGTCTTTCCCATGCACCACAGAGAGAGAGAGAGAGAGAGAGAGAGAGAGAGAGAGAGAGACTGTTATGTGTGTGTGTGTGTATGCATACGTACACAGGAAGAAGCTCAACAAAATAGTGGTGTTCAGGAATGCCATGATTTACACGGCTGCATGGACATATGTACACAGGCACGCGAGCATGTACACACACACACACACACACACACACACACACACACACACAACAATTAATACCCACACGTTTCTCTAATGTGTTTCTTCTGTCTGTCTGTCTGTCTGTCTGTCTGTCCCCTTCACTAAGCTGTTATATTAATTTACGTAGTTTTATTATATACTAATTATTGATTTTACAGACAGTAGGTACAATTACAGGTACAGAACAGGTAGATACAGGTGTTAAGTGAAGGTATCTAGTTAAGGTAGAGTCTCAGTGTAATTTTGAAGTCAGTATATATATACCATCTGTTTGTTTATCTATCTACAGTATATAACTTACTACCTTAATAAACCTTGGTATAGTTGACCCGTTTATTCGTATTAAGTGGTGTATGGAGTGGTTCAAGTGTTGGGTGTAGTTGAGGTGTGTGTAGGGTGTTGAGGGTGTAGTTGAGGTGTGTGTAGGGTGTAGGGTGTTGAGGGTGTAGTTGAGGTGTGTGTGTAGGGTGTTGAGGGTGTAGGTGTGTTGACCATTCTCGCCTCTCAGCTCAGGAATTTCAAGAGGCTGAATATAGTGAGTCAACGGGAAACAAACTTAGTTGCCACCTCACTAAGTCATTTTATATCTTGATTTCGTTATTCATTTAAGATTGGTATATTTATAGTATAAATTGTATATCTTCTTTAAGTGTATTTTAATTGTGAAAGATTAATGTTTATTTAGTGGTTTAGTATTATAATGGTTGGTTAAGAGTAGTCGTCAACTTTCAATGGTTGACGTCATGATGGAGTAGGATGACCGAAACTGGTCAACACCGTTAACTGGAGCGTCTGGTGTTTGTTATTATTGTGGTTGTTTTAGGCGGCTAGTTGTTTACCTCTTTTAGTACCCAGGTTAAGGCGCCACCATTATGATATCATCGCTATATAAGTTCCTAACTACTAATATGAAAAACAATTAGGCTTAGTTGTGTTTACGTAAGTTTTTATTAAAATATAAATTCATTCACCACCACAACGATATCATTACCACATAGTAATTAAACGTTATCTCTTTTTTTATCCCCAAACTTGTATTTTTACCGACTTATCTGAATAAAAACTCCCGCTTTTATTACTGACTGCCCTAGACATCGTTTGGTCTGTCTGGTGACGCTAGTCTCTCGAGGACAGAATCATCCCGCTAGGCTTTGTAAACATCAACTTTTGGCGGGTTTTTGGTTTGTTTTGGTGCAACAGCTGATGACAGGCGGTGGTGAGTGTTGTAGTTATTATTATTATACGTTGTTTATGTATTTGTATTATTTTCATGGATTAATAGAGACAAATAAAACCTTTTTCTTCTTGTTTATTATTATTATTATTATTATTATTATTATTATTATTATTATTATTATTACTATTATTATTATTACTATTATTATTGTATATTATTATATTATTATTATTATTATTATTATTATTATTATCATTGTTATTATTATTATTATTATTATTATTATTATTATTGTTGTTGTTATTGTTGTTATTAGTAGTAACAATAGTACAACAGTAGCAATAGCCTAGCAGTAATAGTATGATAATCACTAACTCTCCTGGTCTCTCCCTCACCCAGACTCGTCCGACATCGTTGATTGCAAGTTGAAGTTGATCCTTGGGCTAATATGGACGCTCATCCTCAACTATTCCATCTCCATGCCTATGTGGGAGGGGGAGGACCAGGTGGCCCCAGGGGAAAAGGGCCCCTCGCCCAAACAGAGGTGAGTGTTGTGGTGTACCTGTGTTGGTCACTGTTGTGGAGTACTGTACCTCTGTTGGTCAGCGTTAAGCCTACACACCTGTTATTAATCAAGGGAGTGTGGAGTGCTGAAGGTGTTGCTGGTTGACGTTGGTTGGGATAGGTTAAGTTAAGCTCAGCCAGACAATTATGTAAAGAAAAAACATTCTGTCGTTTTTGGAATCTTGTCTACACTTTTAGCCCGACACCCAGGCAACGACAGGAGGGCAGTGTCACAGATAACGATAACACTGAAGAAAATTCATTTGTTTCAACACAGGAACGACGATTTTATTTGGTCGAATCAAAGAGCGTTTGTCAGGGTCGTGGTGGTACAATCTGAGGAGGCGGGGCGAGGAGGCGTGTCGATTTTTAGTGATTTGATTGGTTGCTGTTTCGGTGGGCGGGGCACTCTGTGATCTTGCCATTGGTCGGTATATTTGATTGGGCGTGGCACCGAAGCACAGAACTGCCTTGTGGAACTTTGGTTGATGGTTAAATTAGGTTAAGGACATTTAGGTTAGGAGTCTGGCCCATACAAAAGAGTGTGATTAAGGACGACTTTTGTGAATGGTTAAAGTCAGGTTAAGGACAAATTAATGGGGAGTCATGACCTCACATTAAACGGTGCTGGGGGGAGGGGTCTTTAGTTAATGGTTAAGTTACGGGCATTTAGGTTAGGAGTGTGACCTACAATGGGTAAGTTAACGCGTTGTACCCCAAGGAATATAAACACACTCGCTCACTGGTACACCGTTGTATAAATACCTCCATGAGAGACTGGGATATAACCGTGCTATCGTCTTAATAGTGGCAGTATAGGTACAGTACTCTCTCTCTTTATCAAATGCCCAAACAACCACATATTTTTTTTTATGATAATCTAGATATACTTATTTGGATCACATGAAGATTAGGCACCTTAGCTTATTTTATTTGATGATTAAATATGTTGATGCTACCGGGGCTTTTAGGTTAGGTTAGGTTAGTGAAATAAGCTGGGGTGCCTAATATTAATGCTCAGAAATATTGTCCACAAACACATTATTATTACCGTATTAGTGACTGGCTCCCCCTCACCCCCACCATGTATAGTGATGGCTGACTGTCTCCCCCTCACCTCACCATGTATAGTGATGGCTGACTGTCTCCCCCTCACCCCACCCCCACCATGTATAGTGATGGCTGACTGTCTCCTCACCCCACCATGTATAGTGATGGCTGACTGTCTCCCCCCTCACCTCACCCTCACCATGTATAGTGATGGCTGACTGTCTCCCCCTCACCCCCACCATGTATAGTGATGGCTGACTGTCTCCCTCACCCCCACCATGTATAGTGATGGCTGACTGTCTCCCCCTCTCACCCTCACCATGTATAGTGATGGCTGACTGTCTCCCCTCACCCCACCATGTATAGATGGCTGACTGTCTCACCCCACCATGTATAGTGATGGCTGACTGTCTCCCTCCCCCCACCATGTATAGTGATGGCTGACTGTCTCTCCCCCCACCATGTATAGTGATGGCTGACTGTCTCCCCCTCACCCCCACCATGTATAGTGATGGCTGACTGTCTCCCCCTCACCCCCACCATGTATAGTGATGGCTGACTGTCTCCCCCTCACCCCACCATGTATAGTGATGGCTGACTGTAGTACATTAACTTTATAAAGGAAGTGAAACTGAATTTTGCCTCAGACAGTAGATAGTTTATAGTACACCCAACTCATCCTGTGAGCGGTAGGAGAAAAAGGATTACTGAGTTAAGGTCATAAAGGATGTTTATCAGACCCTAGTGGTCAGAATGTTGTGGTATTGAATGTTACATAATATTTGCAGTACATTGTTTGTTTGGTTCTGTACATAAGGTGAGGCCATATGGATGTTTGGCCGCACACTTTACATTTAATATTATTCACATCTGCACGAGAGGCATTCAAGTACATTGTTTAGTTCTGTGCATAAGAGTTGAGTGTCGACATAGGTACCGGGTGCATAATGTGTATACAGTCTTTATATATCAACTATCATGCAGTCTGAGATAAAATTTTGTGTCATTGCGCATATTTTAAGCTTGGACTTGTCCCTGAAAGGTGCTATTTTCCCAGGACGCTGTGTTCCTGTGTTTGGCCATATGTCTGGTCTCATATTTTACATTGTGACTCGACCTAATGGTAATACAATGGAGAAAGGAGTTAGAATCAATAACGGGACACTGACTCCACTAACTGAACTATATGCTATACTCAGCCCTGAAACTTGTTGATGAAGTTATTACCATAAACAATCTCAACATCACTGGCTCGTTATTCTCGCTACTTGCTCTTTTTGCTCTAACCTCAGATTGTCACACACTCTTGTCTCTGTAACCAGACACAAATGTGTGTTTTGTTGACGGGAGGTGTCAGGATCAAGCTGCTGTGGATCCCCTCTCATATAGGCCTCAATGAACATGATAAAGTTGATGCCCTCTCTGAACTCACGTCTAAAATGACACTCTTTAATACAATTTACATCACTTGGTCAGCGGGAGCGAGGTGTAGTGCCTAGCCAGCAGCCTCCTCACCTGCAGTTGTTATACGGTAACCTTTTCCTTCCTGCTATTCCGCCTCTTCCCCCTCCTCCTCTCACTGTGTCAAGTTCTGAGTCACCTCTGCTGCCAGAGACTCAGACAACACCATTACCTCAGCGTCTTCTAAACCCTCAACCTCTATACTTTAGCCATGCCAGTCGTCGAGGTTTCGCGCCAATTTTGTAAACGTAGGAGAAAGACGAACAAAACAGTCCACATATATAATATACTGTAAAGATAACTATTTCAATATAGGTGGGTCTGTTACAATATTTAATATAATAATTTGTACAATGCACTAATGTTTCATCAATAAAGATGTTTTATTGCCACAACTGGTTGGTTAATATAGAACAGAAACAACAGAACATAAGATAATATGGATCATATGAAGATCCTCCCCCCGAAACCTACTTGGGGGGGGGGGGATCTTCATATGATCTAGCCTGGGGGGGGGAGGATCTTCATATGATCAAGCCCAGTCGCGCTCATCTGAAGATCCACCCCCCCCCTAACCTAACCTCCCCCCCAAACCTACTTGGGGGGGAGGATCTTCAGTTGGATACTTTGGGGGGGAAGATCTTCATATGATCCGATAATATATATATAATCACCGCGAGATGGAGAGCGTTTACTACTTCAGTCTATTTACCTAACCTTTTTTTCACCATCTTATCGCCTTATAACATTTAACATCTCATGGTATCTTTTGACACCATTAGTTTGGATCATCTGAAGTATTGACACCCCGACTTATTTCACAAGGTATACAGTTCAGCATGTATGTAGACGACACAGGTATACAAACAATGTGCGTAGACGACACAGGTATACAAACAATGGTAACCAGTAAAGCAATTCGACCAAGGGTAGACAACAAAGCCATCAGATTAACAATAGATGTTTATCTTAAGTGAAAGCCTTTATGTACCGATGAGGCTATGCAGGCAGGCCCAAGGCGTAAGGGAAGCTATGTGAACTGTTGTATGTTGGAATAGTCAGCTAATTGAAAGATATAAACTAAATAAAACGCACCTAGTATAAAGATGGTGTCAGAAATGGCGTAAGTAATTAACAAAAACTTTAACATAAGCAATTTGTTACCCCCATCTTTTTGTTTTAGGAAATATTCGAATCGCTTGAAGATTATCCACCCCCTCAGCTTATTTCACCTGAAGATTAACCACCTTAACGCTAACCTTATTTCACCTAACCTAACATCCTCAGGGAGCAATTAGGGTGTGTAATCTGAAGGTGAAATAAAGTGGGGTGGCTGGTCTTCAGGTGATTTAATTGATCGCCTTGGTCTCCTAGTGGGGTCTGTGTCTTAAATAAGAGTACGTTATTGTTGACTTTTTTTTTTTTAGAATTAAGAGAACGTATCTGGTTAAGGTACAGTCTCAGTGTAATTTTGGTGTTTTTTCATACTGAACCTTACGTAAATCTTCCAGTCATATTTAACTTAGCAACCTTAATAAATACGGGCCCAAGTTTTAATGTTTCTCGTAGGACGCAATAACCTTAAGTGCCTCAAGTAGTTGGAGATTTAATCAAGGAAATGAATTCTGTACACGTCCGGGATATGTAGTACCCCAGACCCTAACCTTGAGGAAACTTTTGAGTATATCAGGCGACCATCACGTCATGTTTATAAACCCACCCAGGGCATTGTAGGAGCTCAGGCGGCAGTGTCAACAATACCCGCCAACTTTATTAACGGCCAAGTCACATGTTCTCAATTTTCACGTATTTGTTCCCATTAGATTGGAATATACGTTTTAATATCGTTGTTGTGTGCTTTAGGGCGCTTTATGAATTACTGTATGTCTTATACCATTCTCCAGCTTACGATAGGTTTGATGATATTTATCGTTTTCATCCATAGTGAATTGTATTAAGTGGTGTCAATAGAAACATCAGCACGGAAATAAAAATATAAATTCTTAAACTAATACAAAGTTATTTAATCTTACTGCCGTCTACCATACGAACAAAAGAGCATGGGTAATAAACCACCTTATACATTCGTTTATATGAACTAATAAATGACGACCGTTCTTGTTTCCTCCGTCTTTAGATTATATAAACTTGGACTAAAACAAAACGCTGCTTTCATCTGTCATGTAAAGAAAATAGCATCGATTTCAAGCCATCACAAACTTGTCCTTCGCCTTTATGCTTTCTTAAACAAATGGTGGTCGTTCTTGTTTTGTCTGTCTATAAATTAACGTCAACTTTACCAAAAAATAAAGTAGAGTTGTGTGATCCTCCTCCCGTCTGCCACGAGAGAGAGAGAGAGAGAGAGAGAGAGAGAGAGAGAGAGAGAGAGAGAGAGAGAGAGAGACTGTAGATAGCATGAGCAAAAAAAACTAAAGCAATACACGTGGTGGTTGACTAGAGAGAGTTGGCTGCCTTTTGGGTGGCGGTGATCACAAGTGGTGGTGGGTGAGATGCCGGCTAGTGAATTTTTCTGTCGACTGTGTAAACTTGTCCAGACACACACACATACACATACATAACGCCATTTATTTATTTATTATTAATTTTTATTTATTATTATCATCCCTTTTCTTTTCATTCCTCCTTCATATCGTCTTGTTCATTTCCTTCTTCTCAAGTGTGGTGAATGGAGGTCAAAGAGGAGGTAGAGGGTGAGAACTCTTCAATAATGACGAAATGCTTAAGAAATCATTTTCATAGTCGCGTGGAGAGAGAGAGAGAGAGAGAGAGAGAGAGAGAGAGAGAGAGAGAGAGAGAGAGAGAGAGAGGTTACTGGGCAATATGAGTCGTCATAGATATTAGGAAATTGGCGCCCGTGTGTTATATACTGGTAGCGTTATTTGTTCTCTCCATCTCAGACCAAGTGTATTCTCTCTCTCTCTCTCTCTCTCTCTCTCTCTCTCTCTCTCTCTTATTACCACCCATTCGTGCTGGGAATGTCAAGGTCGAACTATTGTCACCTACCATAATAATCACCTCAATCACCCCATTCACCCACTTACACCCTCCCAATTAACCAGTAACATATCATTAATCTTGCAAACTTAATCATCTCATTCACCTTAGAGGCAAGATAAATAAATATGATTTCTTCTCGTAATGGCTGGAAAATGCGTAATGTTGGCAGCACTGGCTTAGTCGGGTGCATTCACTTGCTGCCACCATCGTAATTTTAACCAATGAGAATCCTGGGATTATCTTGTTGTGCATTCCTATTGGTGGAGATTCTCTGTCGGTCTGTCGGGGGTTGGGGTTAGGAAGTGGGGAGGGAGGAGGCGCTAATGGACATCAAATGTAAATAGATTGTAATCCCTAATAGCGGCCATCTTTGTTTTAATTGATTTTAAAAGCCGATCAGTAAGTTCCACCGTCTCTGTTTTAATGTGTTTTTAAAGGTTAATTAGTGTGAGTTTCCGAGATCTTTGTGTTTAATTGTTTTAGATGTCATACAGTAAATTTGCTGGAGGGTCTTTCTCGAGTTTGCATAACATGAAAAAAAATGTATAAACTTTTTTTTTTAATGTTTTAAAAGCCAGCAGGACACAGGCTATAAATTAACACCTGCAAACATCAAGTCTCTCTCTCTCTCTCTCTCTCTCTCTCTCTCTCTCTCTCTCTCTCTCAGCGCCAAAACTGTTTCTTAATTAAATAAAGACAGGTAACTGAGATACCTTATCACACAGCTTAATAGTTCATTCCTGTAACGTGTCTCTCTCTCTCTCTCTGTCTGTCTGGCTGTCTGCGTGTTTGTATGTATGTGACTCTCTCTCTCTCTCTCTCTCTGTTTATATGTATGTGTGTGTGTATGTGTTTGTATGTGTCTGTATGTGTGTGTGTGTGTGTGTGCGCGTGTGTGTGTGTGTGTGTACAGGACTCAGGTGTGTTGGCAGATATATACGGCATATATAAACGGTATCTGCTCAACACACCTAAATATTTGTACTTGTTTAAGGTCACGTGTTGACGTTGGCACACACACACACACACACACACACACACACACACGTACACACACACACACACACACACACACACACGTACACACACACACACACACTACTTTGCTGTCACTCTGAATCGGGTATGACGATCATCCAGCTATG
Organism: Homarus americanus; assembly: GCF_018991925.1. NCBI lineage: Eukaryota > Metazoa > Arthropoda > Malacostraca > Decapoda > Nephropidae > Homarus > Homarus americanus. The sequence continues at coordinate 6,872,132 of NW_024732780.1, forward strand.
ATACAGTGATATGAGTTATTTAGGATATCACCTTCGTTGGTGAGCTCTGAGGTGACTAAAGAGGCCGATATGGGACCGGTAGGGTCGTCCATAGATGTTGCATGTGTGGAGGGCTACATCTAGTGCAGGAGGGACGACGACAGTGCCATTCCGGCGCTGATGCTTGTCTGCCTCGGTTTGCAGTCGGGCAAACTCGAAAGTATGGACACCTTCTCGTGTGGTGCTCCTCCAAGCGTTACGGTGTGGAGTAATCGTCTCCCAGGTGAGGGGGTCGATTTGGCACTTTTTCAGGTTTGTCTTAAGACTATCCTTGTACCTCTCCAGTTGCCCGCCGGCGTTACGTTTACTATTCGTTAGGTGACTGTAAAGTAGCTGCTTTGGCAGTCTACTGTCGTCCATGCGGGTAACATGGCCAGTCCAGCGTAGTTGTTCATGGGTAATGGTAGCCTCGATGCTCCTACAGTTGGTGTCAGCAAGAATACTGGCATTTTTTCTCTTGTCTTCCCAGCGAACTTGGAGGATGGAACATAGACTACGTTGGTGAAAGTTTTCAAGTGCCTTGAGACGCCTCCTGTATGTGGCCCATGTCTCGCTGCCATATAGCCGGGTGGGGAGGACCGCTGCTCGATATACGTGCAACTTTGTGGATAATTTCAGCTCCCTACAGCTGAAGACACGGGTACGGAGTCTGCCAAAGCTCGAGATGCACATCTGATCCGATGTTTGCAGTGGTGGACAGGTGGGAGCCGAGGTACTAAAAGTGGGTAACATTAGAGAGGGTAGTACCGTTAAGATGGGTTGATGGTGGAGGTGTGGCTGAACCAGGGGCAGGCTGAAATTGAATCAGAGTTTTATGTGCATTCATCTCAAGTCTGATTTGTACGTACGCATCTGCGTAGGTGTTCAGGATCTCCTGTAGGTCGTGCTCAGTGTGAGCGATGAGTGTGAGGTAGTCTGCATACCGAAGTTAGTGATGGAAGTGGCCGACACCTTTGTTCCTGCCTGGAGTCGTCTTATGTTGGAAAGACCTTTCTTCTGGTACTCGATGTCCAACCCGCCGGCTAAAGTGGGACTGGCATGAGTAAGGAAGGCAGCCAAGAAAATGGAAAAGAGTTGGTGCCAGTACACACCCTTGTTTAACCCCCGTTTGGATGGGTAAGAACACTGCCTTTCATGTCATAGTGGAGTTACCTCACAATGGCAATTAATTTTGGTGGGCAACCAAAACGACTGAGGGTCCGCCAGAGGGCTTCCCTGTTGAATACAGATGTTTTTTTTACAGATTGCCCACGAGGGGGCTAGTTTATTGGGCACCCCCTTACATCCTGTGCAAGGTGAAGCGCAGAAGCGTTTACAGCGCCCAACTGGGAAGCGTGCGGAGTTCATGCTTGCCTTTATGACTCGTGCATTAAGGGCGTAAAAGGCCTTAAGGGTCGTGGGTTTTGTCAGCAAGTTACATAAAGTGAGAGAATGATGAGTGTGTGGGGGGAAAGTTCCCGGTACATTTCATCTGTTTATGGCAAAGCGTGGCAGGTCCCTAATAATGTCAAGTGCCAGGCCTGTGACTAGGAGGAGGGATATCTGGTCAGGGAGAATGATTCAAAGACCTTAGTAAGGTCAATGTAGGCCCTGTACAAGCTATGCCGTTGTTCTCTGCACTTTTCCTGTATCTGGCGGGCAGCAAAGATCATGTCAATGATGCCACGTGATGGTCTAAAGCCACATTGAGATTTTGGGAGGAAGTTTTCCGCCTCAGGAAGAAGTCTGTTTAGGAGGACTCGGGCGATAATCTTGCCAGCTACAGACAGCAGTGAGATCCTGTGTTAGTTGCCACAGTCTGACCGGTCTCCTTTATTATTATAAATATTGACGATGGAGGCGTATTTAAGAGTTTGGGGGATTTTCTCCTCTTCCCATATATTCTCCAGGAGCGAGTGGAAACAGCTGGTAAGCGGAGGACCTCCTGCTTTATGCACCTCGGCTGGGATTCCATCAGGCCCTGAGGCTTTGTTATTTTTCATGTTTGATGGCAGTAGCTACCTCATCCGGGGATGGACGATAGCTGAGGTGGGTTAGTTCTGGATACTGGGGGATCTGCTGGGTAGTCAGGACATCCACATCGTTGTTTCGGTCGAGCAGCGAATGGTAGTGCTCTTTCCAGCGCTGACGGATGCCTTTTATGTCTTTAATGAAGGAGTTACCATCGGATGACCGGAGGGGGAGGGGCATGCCATGAGTAATTGGGCCATATATTGTTTTATCGGAATTGAAAAATTGAAACATCTTGTGTTGATCTGTAAGTTTTTTTTTGCATATTACATGCTTTATTTTTCCACCATTCATTCAGTAGTTTGCGAAGTTCGCCTGGACCACCGTTTTCTTCTCGTGGAAGTTCCGAGATTTTGGGTAGTTCTACCAGTCGGTGAGAGCAGCGCGTTTACTATTGATGAATCCTTTGATTTTTTCGTCGTTTTCAGGAAACCAATCCTGGTATTTTTTTTTGATCAGGCCTAGTGTCTCGTTGCAGGTTTTTGTAATGACAAGAGTGATGGAACTCTATTCTGCACTAGGATTTTGGTTGTTTGTTGTTGGGTTGCTTATCAGCCCATGTTCGAGCTGCTTTCTTAAAGCACGTGCTACCACTGGATCCTCCATTCGGTTGGTGTTAAAACCTCTTCTGGAGACTTGTTGCCTTCGCCGTTTTGGGGCGACGTGAAGTGAGAGTTTGGCTCTGTCGAGTTGATGATCTGTACCACAGTGGTCCGAGACACACTTGGCTCGGTTGATGAGGACATCTCGGCGATCTCTTTCTCTGACAACGATGTAGTCAATGAGATGCCAATTTTTGGATCGTAGAAGTTGCCAAGAGCCCTTAAACTTGTCAGTGTGCCTGAACAAGGTGTTGGTGATAGTGAGGTTGTGTGCAGCAGACATGCTGAGGAGGAGTAGGCTGTTGAGATTACACTTGCCTACTCGGTCTCTCCCTAGTGGTTCCCTGCCATTTGTCAGCATCTCTGCCAACTTTGGCATTGAAATCACCAAGGAGCACAACCTTATCTTTTCTGGGGATAGAGATTAGCACTCTGTCAAGGTCGGCATAAAAGGCATCCTTGATGTCATCCTCTGCATCCAGTGTTGGGGCGTAAGCACTGATGAAGAAGGCATGACGTGAGTGATTCAGTTGGACTCAAGAGTGTCATGTGGTGCTATTTGATCCCAACAGGCATTTCAGTTAGCCTGTGTAGGATGGATTGGCGAATGGTAAAGCCAATTCCATAAATGTGGTTTCCTTCCGCAGCAGGCTTACCCTTTTAGAAGAAGGTATAGCAGACCTCCGTTCTGTGAGTCGACCTTCATCTGGGAGCAGGGACTGCTATGTCGACGTTATACCTAACCGGCT
>NW_024732780.1:6878031-6908031 GCF_018991925.1 Homarus americanus
TACAGTATAATAATAATAATAATAATAATAATTACAGTATAATAATAATAATAATAATGATAATAATAATAATTACAGTATAATAATAATATTAATAAAAATAATAATAATCTTATGAAACAGACCTGACAACAAACACTTCTCACCCACCGCCATTGCCTATCTGTCTTAACTATCCAACTACTGTCCTGAGGAAATTTGTGGTCACAGTGAACACAGCAACTAGCCAATCACAACACAGTCCCCGTCAATGTGTGTGTGTGTGTGTGTGTGGTGGTACCTGCGCTGTAACACCTTCCGGTCCAAGCTATTTCAAGTATGGCACGAATGCCAGCCTATCAAGGGCCTCGCCTGGCAGTCTTGGTCAGGAGTGTGTGCCACTGAGAACCGGGACACTTAGCCGAGGATTCATTCATTATGGAGTACAGTGTGTTTACAGGGTCCCAGTGTGTTTACAGGGTCCCAAGGTGTTTACAGGGTCCCAGTGTGTTTACAGGGTCCCATGGTGTTTACAGGGTCCCAGTGTGTTTACAGGGTCCCAAGGTGTTTACAGGGTCCCATGGTGTTTACAGGGTCCCAGTGTGTTTACAGGGTCCCAAGGTGTTTACAGGGTCCCAGGGTCCCGGGTGTTTACAGGTCCCAAGGTGTTTACAGGGTCCCATGGTGCTTTACAGGGTCCCAGTGTGTTTACAGGGTCCCAGTGTGTTTACAGGGTCCCAAGGTGTTTACAGGGTCCTGCAAGGTGTTTACAGGTCCCAAGGTGTTTACAGGTCCCAGTGTTACAGGGTCCCAGTGTGTTTACAGGGTCCCATGGTGTTTACAGGGTCCCATGGTGTTTACAGGTCCCATGGTGTTTACAGGGTCCTTAAGGTGTTTACAGGGTCCCATAAGCCATAGGGTCCCATGGTGTTTACGAGGGCCCCATGGTGTTTACGAGGGCCCCAGTGTGTTTACAGGGTCCCATGGTGTTTACAGGGTCCCAGTGTGTTTACGAGGGCCCCAGTGTGTTTACAGGGTCCCATGGTGTTTACAGGGTCCCAGTGTGTTTACAGGGTCCCAGTGTGTTTACAGGGTTCCATGGTGTTTACAGGGGTCCCAGTGTGTTTTACAGGGTCCCAGTGTGTTACACAGGGTCCCAGGCAGTGTTTACAGGGTCCTTAGTGTGTGTCACAGGGTCCCCAAGGTGTTTACAGGGTCCCAAGGTGTTTACAGGGTCCCATGGTGTTTACAGGGTCCTGTGTGTGTTTTACAGGGTCCCATGGTGTTTACAGGGTCCTAGTGTGTTTACAGGGTCCCAGTAAGCCGGCAGGGTCCCATGGTGTTTACAGGTCCCATGGTGTTTACAGGGTCCCATGGTGTTTGCATAGGTCCTGTGTGTTTACAGGTCCCATGGTGCTTACAGAATCCCAATGGTGTTTACAGGGTCCCATGAAAGCTATGTGTCCCATGGTGTTTACAGGGTCCTATGGTGCTTACAGGTCCTGCGCGGTGTTTACAGGGTCCCACGTGTTTACAGGGTCCCAATGTGTTTACAGGGTCTCATGGAGTTTACAGGGCCCCATGGTGTTTACGAGGGTCTCAGTAGGTTTACATGAGGGCCCCAGTGTGTTGTGTGGTGTCCATGGTGTTTAAGAGGGTCCCAATGTGTTTACAGGGTCCCATGGTGTTTACAGGGTCCCATGGTGTTTACGAGGGCCCCATGGTGTTTACGAGGGCCCCAGTGTGTTTACGAGGGTCCCAGTGTGTTTACAGGGTCCCATGGTGTTTACAGGGTCCCAGTTTGTTTACAGGGTCCGTGTGTTTACAGGGTTCCATGGTGTTTACAGTAGGGTTGCCATATGTGAACATTAAAAAAAGAGGACGTTCCCAAGACATCCTTCCCCCCACCCCCCGCCTGGCACACACTTTGGCGCTATGTAACCTTGATGCAGCCGTGACCGTTTTATGCTCTGGAAAAGCACAACAAATCGTAAGCACTAGCTGTGGCACCAAGCGACAAACCCACAACATAGACTAAGATCAAACACTGTCACTGTCGGTTAAAGACTGGCCAACCACCGGTCACCGTCATAGTTGTCAACACACGTAAATAATATAGCGAAAGTGGCTAGATTATGGTTGAAAATTGCGAAAATGCCTTAAATGCAGGACAAGAAAAACAAATGCTACAGTGTAAAAAATGGTATACTTTCAACATTTCATTTATGGCTGTAATAGCACTAAATACAAAAAAAATTATAATAATGCGCGTGGCTGAAGAACAAGGAAAAGCAGTACATGGCACTACAGGCTAGCCCAAAAACTGCTAGCAGCTAAGTTGACAACACTGTACACGTGACTTATTAGCTGACGAAAACTGAACGAGATCTCTAGTGTACTGTTTCCACCTCCCATTTCTCTCTCTCTCTCTCTCCCGTCATTACAGTTTCATATTTCTTTCCGTGGAGAAATGATGGAAGCTGAAATTCCGGACTTTTGAAGAATTTTAAAAATTACTTCCGGATGACGATTTCGAGACCTGAATGGAGGACATGTCCGGGAAAATACGGACGTATGGCAACCCTAGTTTACAGGGTCCCATGGTGTTTACAGGGTCTCATGGTGTTTACAGGGTCTCATGGTGTTTACAGGGTCCCATGGTGTTTACAGGGTCCCATGGTGTTTACAGGGTCCCATGGTGTTTAGGCCCCATGGTGTTTACAGGGTCCCATGGTACTTACAGGGTCCCATGGTGTTTACAGGGTCTTTATGGTAAGCTACAGAGTCCCATGGTGTTTAAGGCAAGGTCCCATGGTGTTTACAGGGTCCCATGGTGCTTAGACCTCATGGTGTTTAAGATGGTCCCATGAAGAGCAGAGTCCCATGGTGCTTACAGGTCCCATGGTGTTTACAGAGTCCCATGGTGTTTACAGGGTTCCTGGTGTATAAAGGGTCCCATGGTGCTTACAGGTCTCATGATGGTTACAGGGTCCCATGGTGTTTATAGGGTCCCATGGTGTTTACAGAGTCCCATGGTGTTTACAGGGTTCCATGGTGTTTACAGGGTCACCTTTGGTGTTTACAGGGTCCCATGGTGTTTACAGGGTCTCATGGTGTTTACAGGGTCCCCAGGAAGCTACAGGTCCCATGGTGTTTACAGGGTCCCATGGTGTTTACAGGGTCCCATGGTGTTTACAGGGTCCCATGGTGTTTACAGGGTCCCATGGATGTTTTTTAGGGTCCTTTTGCGTTTTCAGGTCCCGTGGTGCTTACAGGGTCCCATGGTGTTTACAGATTAGCGTGGTGGGTATTTAAGGTCATCTGATTAATAGAATTATAATTTCTTACCGTTTCGCTGCAACAAGAATGGCCTGGTGTAGTTAGGTTAGGTCTTGTGGTTAGGTTAGCTTTGGTGTGGTTAGGTTAGGTCTGGTGTAGTTAGGTTAGGTCTGGTGTGGTTAGGTCTTGTGGTTAGGTTAGGCCTGGTGTAGTTAGGTTAGGTCTTGTGGTTAGGTTAGCTTTGGTGTGGTGTGGTTAGGTTAGGTCTGGTGTGGTTAGGTTAGGTCTTGTGGTTAGGTTAGGTGTGGTTAGGTTAGGTCAGGAAGGGTTGAGGGGAATACTTTTTCTGGTGTCACTTTTGTTTTGAAGTTTAGTTGGCGTGTGTAAGTAACGCTGATGTTCATTCTTTCGTTATTCGTATTACTATGACGGTGTTACTTATTGTCACTGTTTGTTACAGACTGTTACACTGGATCCAGAGCAAGTTGCCGGACCTCCCCATCACCAACTTCACCAACGACTGGAATGATGGGCGTGCTGTGGGCGCTCTCGTGGATTCTGTCGCCGCTGGCCTCTGTCCTGACTGGCCTGACTGGGTGCCTGCAGACTCCCTCTCCAATGCTACTGAGGCCATGAACATTGCTGACAACTGGCTGGGTGTTCCACAGGTATGGCTGACTATGACAGGTGTTCAAAATGGTAAAATTATAGTTTCGATCATGCGGGGAATCTTAGGCATTTAACTACTGGACTCAGTAGTTTAGACTGTTCAAAGACACTTTTCTTCTATAGCGTTTCCGTCGGAAATTTAAAAACTTTTGAAAACCTGACTTGACATTTCCTTACCTTTAAAAATCATAAAAATCCTTAAATTATAAAAGTTTACCTTATTCTTGTTTTCGGTAATTAGTAGGTGATGGTCTTTTTAGATTTTAGTCTGTTAGTGATGTTATCGGTGTTCAGATGAGGGCTTCATAAACTCTAAAGTGATTCTTAAAATTTTTAGAAGTTAGGAAACGTTAGGTCACGTTTTCAAACGTTTTTATATTTATTTTTATTTTTAATTTTTTTATTTTTATTTATTTTTTTATTTTTTTACCCACATTTCCTCTCTACTTCAAAGCCCTGCCCACTTCAAACAGGCAATATTGTTGGTAATTTTTGGCATAAATGTGTCACTAACCTAACCTAACCTAACCTAACCTAATCTAACCTAACCTAACCTAACCTAACCTAACCTAACCTAACGTAACCTAACCTAACCTAACCTAAACATAACCTAAACATAACATAACCAAATAATATTAGGTTGGATGGTGTTAGGTGGGGCTGGTTTAGGTTAAGTTCGATTTGGTTAGGTTAGCTTAGCTTTGGTTTAATTTAGTTTAGGTTAGCTTAGCTTTGGTTTAATTTAGTTTAGGTTAGCTTAGCTTTGGTTTAATTTAGTTTAGGTTAGCTTTGGTTTAATTTAGTTTGGGTTAGTTTAGCTTTGGTTTAATTTAGTTTAGGTTAGCTTAGCTTTGGTTTAATTTAGTTTAGGTTAGCTTAGCTTTGGTTTAATTTAGTTTAGGTTAGCTTAGCTTTGGTTTAATTTAGTTTAGGTTAGGTTGACTTTATGTTAACTTAGGTATAATTGGTTTAGGTTTGTTTGATAGTTTAATATAGGTTAGTAGGTTTAAGTAAGGGTTATTATTATTATTATTATTATTATTATTATTATTATTATTGCATCATCACCATCATCACCACCATCATCACCATCACCACCACCACACCACCACCACCACCACCACCACCACCACCATACACCATTCACCACCACCACCACCATACACCATCACCATAACATTCTTTTTGGCTCTCAAGTTGATTACACCAGATGAGATGATCAACCTGAGCTGGACAGAGCAGTCTATGATGACTTACCTCTCCAGCACCCTAACTGTAAGCTGAAGAGCGGCGGCCCTCTCAGACCTGCACCAACGCTGGGAAGTAAGTCACAGAGATGTAGTAGGAGGATTTGTTGATGGAGAGAGATGTGCTAGTAGAGTGATTTGTTGATGGAGAGAGATGTGCTAGTAGAGTGATTTGTTGATGGAGAGAGATGTGCTAGTAGAGTGAGATGTTGTTGAGAGAGAGATGTGCTAGTAGAGTGAGATGTTGTTGAGAGAGAGATGTGCTAGTAGAGTGAGGATGTTGTTGAGAGAGAGATGTGCTAGTAGAGGATTTGTTGATGGAGAGAGATGCTAGTAGAGTGATTTGTTGATGGAGAGATGTGCTAGTAGAGGAGATGTTGTTGAGAGAGAGATGTGCTAGTAGAGTGATGTTGTTGAGAGAGAGATGTGCTAGTAGAGTGATTTGTTGATGGGAGAGATGTGCTAGTAGAGTGATTTGTTGATGGAGAGATGTGCTAGTAGAGTGAGATGTTGTTGAGAGAGATGTGCTAGTAGAGTGATTTGTTGATGGAGAGAGATGTGCTAGTAGAGTGAGATGTTGTTGAGAGAGATGTGCTAGTAGAGTGATTTGTTGATGGAGAGAGATGCTAGTAGAGTGAGATTTGTTGTTGAGAGATGTGCTAGTAGAGGAGATGTTATGGAGAGAGAGTGCAGTAGAGTGATTTGTTGATGGAGAGAGATGTGCTAGTAGAGTGATTTGTTGATGGAGAGAGATGTGCTAGTAGAGTGATTTGTTGATGGAGAGAGATGCTAGTAGAGTGATTGTTGATGGAGATGTGCTAGTAGAGTGATTTGTTGATGGAGAGATGTGCTAGTAGAGTGAGATGTTGTTGAGAGAGAGATGTGCTAGTAGAGTGATATGTTGTTGAGAGAGATGTGCTAGTAGAGTGAGATGTTGATGGAGAGATGTGCTAGTAGAGTGATTTGTTGATGGAGAGAGATGTGCTAGTAGAGTGAGATGTTGTTGAGAGAGAGATGCTAGTAGAGTGTGAGATGTTGTTGAGAGAGAGATGTGCTAGTAGAGTGAGATGTTGATGGAGAGATGTGCTAGTAGAGTGATTTGTTGATGGAGAGAGAGAGAGAGAGATGCTAGTTGATTGACTTCTTGAGAGAGAGAGAGAGAGAGAGAGAGAGAGAGAGAGAGAGAGAGAGAGAGAGAGAGAGAGAGAGAGAGAGAGAGAGAGAGAGAGAGAGAGAGAGAGAGAGAGAGAGAGAGAGAGAGAGAGAGAGAGAGAGAGAGAGAGAGAGAGAGAGAGAGAGAGAGAGAGAGAGAGAGAGAGAGAGAGAGAGAGTAATCCATTCACTATGTTTCTCTTGATATACTGTGAGTAGGTCCGTAGTTGTTGTCTCTTTATTTATGAACATTAGATTCTTGACATCTTCCCTGTTACTGCTTCTTGTTGTTTTATAGACCTGTAATGTAGTTATCTTGGCAGTACAACACAGTATTGATAACTCAAGTATACTTTGTACTCTTTATGATTTGCAGTCCTTCAGGGAACCCCATGTAAGTAGATGTGTCGATGCCAGCCAACTATTTCTTTTAACTTGTTGCTTACTGGAATAATGGCCAGTTTAACAGCAGCTGGATTAGACGAGGCTACCATGGTTAGACATCTACCATGGTGGACAGGACTACCATGGTGGACAGGTCTACTACCTTGCAGACAAGCTACTGCAAGCAGACAGGTTCACCATGGCTAGACAGGTCTACCACTAGACAGGTCTACCATGGCTAGACAGATCTACCATGGCTAAAACAAGTCTACCATGGGACAGGTCTACTACCAGGCTAGACAGGTCTGCCATGGCTAGACAGGTCTACCATGGTGCTAGACAGGTCTACCCATGGCTAGACAGGTCTACCATGGCTAGACAGGTCTACCATGGCTAGACAGATCTACCATGGCTAAACAGGTCTACCATGGATAGACAGGCTACTACCATGGCTAGCAAGTCTACCATGGTGAAGGTGTCCAGTACCATGGCTAGACAGGTTTACCATGCATAGACAGGTCTACTCATGCTAGACAGGTCTACCGTGGCTAGACAGGTCTACTGTGGCTAGACAGGTCTACCATGGCTAGACAGGTCTACCTGCGTAGACAGGTCTACCATGGCTAGACAGGTCTACCATGGGTAGACAGGTCTACCGTGGCTAGACAGGTCTACCATGGCTAGACAGATCTACCATGGCTAGAGAGGTCTACTATGGTAGACAGGGTCTCCAGAGATAGACAAGGCTTGTATGGGTCATATCCGCTGGCCTGAGCTTGGAGGTGTTGCTAGTCCCTTAACCCATAGTTAAGGCTGTTATTATCCACTGTGATGCCCACAAGTTCATGGATAACATTTATCAACCATTGTACTGCTAACTGACTTCCAGCAGATAGTCTAGTGTAGTTCTTGTACATTTTAATAAAACCAGTTTAGTCATTAACCCGACTTGTCCAGTGTTAGACATGTTGTTTGTTGACGGAGCACTCCAGAGTAAGCACATAACACACACGCTTTGAGGACGTGATGGTCTGTTGTCTGAATGAAATGCTCGCCTTAGATACAAGTCTGTGACAATATGATACATACATATACTGTCATTGATCATAGATGACTAATGGATTAGTACCAGACTATAGTTGTACAGTACCTAGAGCAGCACAAGACTAATTAATTAGCACCATATTAGAGCTGTACCTAGAACAGCACCTGTAGTCTGCATGAACCTTACTGAGGCCTCAACTGAGGTGCCAACAAAATACTGTACTGTTAAGATCCTCCGAGCAACACTGGACGATGAAGTTATTAACAAAGAATGATGGACATTCTCCCCTCCCCTGAACAGAGTAAGCTGATAAATGCTTAAAATAAGTCTCAGTATTGTACAGGTGAATTATGATAAAATATACCAGAAAGTTGATGTACGGGGACGAGGTTCTAAATCACGTTCGGATAAAATTGGGGAGAAACAAAACTTTGACTTGAAAAATGTTGTAGAAAACCAGAATGAAACCTTTCAAAATGCAAAGAGTGTCTGTTAACTCTGAAATAAAATTGAGTGTAGAAAATGTTTAATAATCAGAAAGTTGAAATAAGAAAAAGGATTGACAGTTTGTTGAGAAGATGGACTGTACATTATCAGTTTATCATCTCATGGACTGATACTACCTTATATATTACAGAACTATATACTGTATAGAACTTGAGAACTGATCACATGGATAATCAGGTTTTTAACTGATGGAACCCTTGTTTGCATACACTCTTGTTTATAACCACTTGACCCTTTATTTATATAAGTTTGAGTTACAAGGGAGAAGCCACTGATCTCCATGCTGTTTTGGCCAACTCTAATTTATCCCTGATTTATATTAACTTAGCATTTTAAGTGAGAGGTTTTGCTAATTGGTAGCAGAGGAAACACTGAGTTAGAGAGACACCTCCTGATATTATGTCATGAAGTCCTTTGTGATGAACTACCAGGAGTAAAGTTGTATCTCTGACCCTGTGGCTACTCTGATGCCATGTAACCTAACCTGTCCAAATAAATCCTATTGTTTGGTTAAATCTGAGTTGTCGTTAGTTACACCATGCTGTACAGGGTGTCTCATAGGTCATACACCATATTGTACAGGGTGTCTCATAGGTCATACACCATATTGTACAGGGTGTCTCATAGGTCACACAATTAAATGTACAGGTGTCTCATAGGTCATACACCATATTGTACAGGGTGTCTCATAGGTCATATACACTATTGGCAGGGTGTCTCATAGGTCAACACCATATTGTACAGGGTGTCTCATAGGTCACACACCATATTGTCAGGTGTCCATAGGCCATACACCATATTGTACAGGGTGTCTCATAGGTCATACACCATATTGTACAGGGTGTCTCATAGGTCATATACACCATATTGTACAGGGTGTCTTATAGGTCACACACCATACTGTACAGGGTCTCTCATAGGTCATACACCATACTGTACAGGGTCTCTCTTAGGTCATACACCATACTGTACAGAGTGTGCAACTTATGAGATATTTTGGAGCCCTGACTATTGTTGCCGTGGAAACAGTTTTATATTCCACCACACAAGTGAACCAATGAGAGAATTGACACTACAACCTGACCACTGAACCCCACAGTCTGCCCCAGGCTGGATGGTGGTCACCTGGGGACTGAATTAGTTGATGGGTCACCTGAGGCTGGAACTAGTCAGATTTAGTCACCTGCAGACCTAAACTAATTAGAACTGTCTCAGCACTTAAGCACGTCTTCTACATGTTTTGGTGATGTAGGGTATTGGTGGTACAGGTGTGTCTTTCACCACTGTTTAATGCCTGGGTCAGATGGTAGGAAGGTATTTTACAGTGTGACACTATCAAGCTTTTTAAGATTTCTCTAGGTATTACAGTTTCCTTCTTTACTAATGTTAGATAATGAAGGTTGTAACAGAGAACAGAAACACCCAACCACCTAGCACACTGATGAGGTGAAAATGATACAGTAAATAGAAAATATAAATGGCTTCAGGGTTTGATGGCATCAGGGTTTGATGGTGCTGTGGACTCTCAGGCTCTGGGATGTGGGTTGAGTCACAGTGTCAGATACTGTTGGTTGGGTGTTAATCTGCTGAGCTGGCCACCGGTACCCTGGGCTGAGCTAATCTCTTTTAATTGGTGTTTGCCATTCCACAATACCTGGGAGCATCATAAAAGGTGTAGTTGTGCTCACTGTTCAGAGTAATGGTAAGTTGGGGTATGTTTCGAAGTCTTATATGTATGTATATATATATATATATATATATATATATATATATATATATATATATATATATATATATATATATAATATATATATATATATATATATATATATATATATATATATATATATATATATATATATATATATATATATATATATATACACTGTACAGTACTTAATTAGATACAGTTAAAATATGTTCATCAGAGGCTGAAGGTTGCCATTATCAACAAGGAATGTATAGTTCAAAAATGAATGAATTGATATACAGTACTGTAGTTATTTTACTCCCACGTTAACTGTTATTGACCATTACAGTTGTTAATACTATATATATATATATATATATATATATATATATATATATATATATATATATATATATATATATATATATATATATATATATATATATATATATATATATATATATATATATATATATATATATATATATATATATATATATTTATTGTACTGTATTCACAATTATTTTATACAGAATTTTACTTTTACTTCTTAATTAGATGGTACAGTACAGTACACTGCTAAGGAATACCAGTTATATGTTCACTATTAATTACATTCTGTTATAAAATATTGCTTCAGGATTTATTTAGTCTTAATTTGTATAGTACTATAAATAACACCTCAGCTTTTCTTTAATTAATTTTGTAGTTAATCTCTTAATGCCATGATCATTCATACTTTGGTTCCCCTGACAGGGTGCGATGCTATGGGCCAGGTATAGAGCCCTCGGGACCAGTAGTTGGGGCCCCCACAAACTTCACTATTGAGACATTTAGTGCTGGCAAAGGGAAAGTGGAAGCCTTCTTACAAACACCTGATGGCGTCACAAAAACAGTAAAGTACAGCACAGCACTGGTGTGTTTGGTGACACACAATACAGCACTAGTGTGTTTAGTGACACACACAGTACAGCAGTAGTGGTTTAGGCACAAGTACAGCACTGGTGTGTTTAGTGACACACAATTACAGCACTGGTGTGTTTATGGCACACACACAGTACAACACAGCACTGGTGTGTTTAGTGGCACACAGTACAGCAGCACTGGTGTGTTTAGTGGCACACACAGTACAGCACAGCACTGGTGTGTTTAGTGACACACACAGTACAGCACTGGTGTGTTTAGTGGCACACACAGTACAGCACTGGTGTGTTTAGTGACACACACAGTACAGCCTGCACTGGTGTTGTTTAGTGCACACAATTACACACAGCACTTGTGTGTGTTTATTGGCACACACAGTACAGCACTGTGTGTTTAGTGACACACACAGTACAGCACTGGTGTGTTTAGTGACACACACAGTACAGCACAGCACTGGTGTGTTTAGTAGAGCACACACAGTACAGCACTGGTGTGTGTTTAATTGGCACACACAGTACAGCACTGGTGTGTTTAGTAGCACACAAGTACAGCACTGAATGTGTTTAGTACACACAGTACAACACTGGTGTTTAGTGACACACACAGTACAGCACTGGTGTGTTTAGTAACACACAGTACAGCACTGGTGTGTTTGGTACAGCACTGAATGTGTTTTAGTGACACACACAGTACTGCACTGGTGTGTTTAGTGGCACACACATACAGCACTGATTGTGTTTAATTACACACAGTACTGCACTGGTGTGTTTAGTAGCACACAGTACAGCACTGGTGTGTTTAGTGACACACAGTACCCAGCACTGGTGTGTTTAATTGACACACACAGTACAGCACTAGTGTGTTTAGTGACACACACAGTACAGCACTGGTGTTTAGTGACACACAGTACAGCACAGCACTGGTGTGTTTAGTGGCACACACAGTACCCAGCACTGGTGTGTTTAGTGACACACACAGTACACACAGCACTGGTGTGTTTAGTGACACACACAGTACACCACAGCACTGGTGTGTTTAGTAGCACCAGTACAGCACTGGTGTGTTTAGTGACACACACAAGTACTGCACAATTGTGTTTAGTGACACACACAGTACAGCACAGCACTGGTGTGTTTAGTGGCACACACAGTACAGCACTGGTGTGTTTAGTGCACACACACAGTACAGCACAACAGTAGTGTGTTTAGTGACACACAGTACAACACAGCAGTAGTGTGTTTAGTAGCACACACAGTACAGCACTGGTGTGTTTAGTGACACACACAGTACAGCACTGGTGTGTTTAGTGCACACACAGTACAGCACTGGTGTGTTTAGTGACACACACACAGTACAGCACTGGTGTGTTTAGTGACACACACAGTACAGCACAGCACTGGTGTGTTTAGTGACACACAATTACAGCACTGGTGTGTTTATTGTTACACAGTACAGCACTGGTGTGTTTAGTGGCACACACAGTACAGCACTGGTGTGTTTAGTGACACACACAGTACAGCACAGCACTGGTGTGTTTAGTGGCACACAATACAGCACTGGGTGTGTTTAGTGACACCGTAGTACAGCACTAGTGTGTTTAGTGCACACACACAGTACAGCACAACAGTAGTGTGTTTAGTGACACACACAGTACAGCACAGCACTGGTGTTTAGTGACACACACAGTACAGCACAGCAGTAGTGTGTTTAGTGACACACACCAGTACAGCACAGCACTGGTGTGTTTAGTGACACACACAGTACAGCACAGCAGTAGTGTGTTTAGTGGCACACAGTACAGCACTGGTGTGTTTAGTGACACACACAGTACAGCACAGCACTGGTGTGTTTAGTGACTCAGTACAGCACTAGTGTGTTTAGTGACACACACAGTACAGCACTGGTGTGTTTGTATCACACAGTACAGCACTGGTGTGTTTAGTGACACACACAGTACAGCTGCAGTGTGTTTAGTGACACACAGTACAGCACAGCACTGGTGTGTTTAGTGACACACACAGTACAGCACTGAATTGTTTAGTGGCACACACAGTACAGCACTGGTGTGTTTAGTGACACACAGTACAGCACAGCACTAGTGTGTTTAGTGACACACACAGTACAGCACTGGTGTGTTTAGTGACACACACAGTACAACACAGCACTAGTGTGTTTAGTGACACACAGTACCCAGCACTGGTGTGTTTAGTGACACACACAGTACAGCACTGGTGTGTTTAGTGGCACACAATACAGCACTGGTGTGTTTAGTGACACACAGTCCCAGCACTGGTGTGTTTAGTGACACACACAGTACAGCACAGCAGTAGTGTGTTTAGTGACTACACAGTACAGCACAGCATGTGTTTGATGGCACACACAGTACAGCACTAGTGTGTTTAGTGACACACACAGTACAGCACAGCAGTAGTGTGTTTAGTGACACACAGTACAGCACTGGTGTGTTTAGTGGCACACACACATTACAGCACTGGTGTGTTTAGTGGCACACAGTACAGCACTGGTGTGTTTAGTGACACACACAGTACAGCACTGGTGTGTTTAGTGACACACACAGTACAGCACAGCAGTAGTGTGTTTAGTGACACACACAGTACAGCACAGCAGTAGTGTGTTTAGTGGCACACAGTACAGCACAGCACTGGTGTGTTTAGTGACACACACAGTACAGCACAGCACTGGTGTGTTTAGTGACCACACAGTATAGCACTGGTGTGTTTAGTGACACACACAGTACAGCACAGCAGTAGTGTGTTTAGTGACACACACAGACTTACAACAGTAGTGTGTTTAGTGGCACACACAGTACAGCACTGGTGTGTTTAGTGACACACAGTACAACCGCAGCACTAGTGTGTTTAGTGACACACACAGTACAGCACTGGTGTGTTTAGTGACACACACAAGCACTAGTGTTTGTACACACAAATGGGGTGTTTAGTGACACACACAGCACAGCACTGGTGTGTTTGGTGACACACACAGTACAGCACTGGTGTGTTTAGTGACAAACAGACCACACAGCACATGAGTGTTTAGTACACACACAATTACCAAGCACTGGTGTGTTTAGTGACCACACAGTACACCATATAATGTGTTTAGTGACACACAGTACAGCACAGGACACCTACAGCACTGTGTTTAGTGGCACAGTACAACATGGTGTGTTTAGTGACACACAGTACAGCACTGGTGTGTTTAGTGAAAGTACACACACAGTACAGCACTGGTGTGTTTAGTGACACACAGTACAACACTGGTGTTTTGACACACACAGTACAGCACAGCAATGAGTGTGTTTAGTGAACACACAGTACAACACTGGTGTGTTTATGACACAGTACACACAGCATAGTGTGTTTAGTGACACACATACACACACAACACTGTGTGTTTAGTGACACACACAAAGCACTGGTGTTTAGGACACACAACACAACTTTAGACAACTACAGCACGTGTGTTAGTGCACACAGAGCACGACAGACAGCACTGGTGTGTTTAGTGACCACACAGTACCTTTAGCACTGGTGGTTTAGTGACACACAATACAGCACTGGTGTGTTTAGTGACACACACAATACAGCACAGCAGTAGTGTGTTTAGTGAACACACAGTACCAGACTGGTGTGTTTAAACCAGGGCAACAAGCACGTTTTACACACAACAGACAGCATAGTGTGTTTATGACACAACTGTTTAGTGACACACACAGTACAGCACTGGTGTGTTTAGTGACACACACAGTACAGCACTTAGTGTTTTAGTATCACAGTACAGCACAGCACTGGTGTGTTTAGTGACACACACACAAACACTGGTGTGTTTAGTGACACACACAGTCACACAGTAGTGTTTAGTGACACACACAGTGCAACACTAGTGTGTTTAGTAGCACACACAGTACAGCAGCACTGGTGTTTACACAACACTTAACAGACAGCATGTGTTTGGTGGCACACAGTACAGCACTGGTGTGTTTAGTGACACACACAGTACAGCAGCACTGGTGTGTTTAGTGACACACACAGTACAGCACAGCACTGGTGTGTTTAGTGACACACACAGTACAGCACAGACACTTGTGTGTTTAGTATCACACAGTACAGCACTAGTGTGTGTTTAGTGACACACAGTACAACACTAATTGTGTTTAGTGACACAGTACCTACTAGTGTGTTTGTACACACACACAGTTACAGCACTGGTGTGTTTAGTGACACACACAGTACTGCAGTAGTGTGTTTAGTGACACACACCTGGCACAACACTGGTGTGTTTAGTGACACACAGTACAGCACAGCACTGGTGTGTTTAGTGACACACACAGTACAGCACTGGTGTGTTTAGTGACACACACAGTACAGCACAGCAGTGTTAGTGACACACACACTGCTAGTGTGTTTAGTGACACACAGTACAGCACAGCACTGGTGTGTTTAGTGACACACACAGTCACAGCACTGGTGTGTTTAGTGGCACACACAGTACAGCACAGCAGTAGTGTGTTTAGTGACACACAGCACAGCACTGGTGTGTTTAGTGACACACACAGTACACTTCAGATGTGTTTAGTGACACACACAGTACAGCACAGCAGTAGTGTGTTTAGTGGCACACACAGTACAGCACTGGTGTGTTTAGTGACACACAGTACAGCACTGTGTGTTTAGTGACACACACAGTACAGCACAGCAGTAGTGTGTTTAGTGACACACACAGTAGCACTGGTGTGTTTAGTGACACACACAGTACAGCACAGCATAGTGTGTTTAGTGACACACAGTACAGCACTAATTGTTTAGTGACACACACAGTACAGCACAGCAGTAGTGTGTTTAGTGACACACACAGTACAGCACTGGTGTGTTAGAGTACAGCACTGGTGTGTTTAGTGACACACAGTACAGCACAGCACTGGTGTGTTTAGTGACACACAGTACAGCACTGGTGTGTTTAGTGAACACACACAGTACAGCACAGCAGTAGTGTGTTTAGTGACACACACAGTACAGCACTAGTGTGTTTAGTGGCACAGTACAGCACTAGTGTGTTTAGTGACACACACAGTACAGCACTGGTGTGTTTAGTGACACACAGTACAGCACAACAGTAATTGTGTTTAGTGACACACACAGTACAGCACTGGTGTGTTTAGTGACACACACAGTACAGCACAGCAGTAGTGTGTTTAGTGACACACACAGTACAGCACTGGTGTGTTAGTGCACACACAGTACAGCACTGGTGTGTTTGTGACACACAGTACACAGCACAGCACTAGTGTGTTTAGTGACACACACAGTAGCACTGGTGTGTTTAGTGACACACAGTACAGCACAGCAGTAGTGTGTTTAGTGACACACACAGTACAGTACAGCACAACACTGGTGTGTTTAGTGGCACACACAGTACAGCGCTGGTGTGTTTAGTGACACACAGACATACAGCACAGGTGTGTTTAGTGACACACACACGTACAGCACTGGTGTGTTTAGTGACACACACAGTACAGCACACTAGTGTGTTTAGTGACACACACAGTACAGCACTATTGTGTTTAGTGACACACACAGTACAGCAGTGGTGTGTTTAGTGACACACACAGTACAGCACTGGTGTGTTTAGTTGACACACAGTACAGCACAGCACTGGTGTGTTTAGTGACACACAGTACAGCACAGCACAGCACTGGTGTGTTTAGTGACACACACAGTACAGCACTGGTGTGTTTAGTGACACACACAGTACAGCACAGCACTGGTGTGTTTAGTGGCATACACAGTACAGCACTGGTGTGTTTAGTGACACACACAGTACCACAGCACTGGTGTGTTTAGTGACACACACAGTACAGAACTGGTGTGTTTAGTGACACACAGTACAGCACTGGTGTGTTTAGTGACACACACAGTACAGCACAGCACTGGTGTGTTTAGTGACACACACAGTAGCACTGGTGTGTTTAGTGGCACACACAGTACAGCACTGGTGTGTTTAGTGACACAAGTACCACAGCACTAGTGTGTTTAGTGACACACACAGTACAGCACTGAGTGTGTTTAGTGGCACACACAGTACAGCACTGGTGTGTTTAGTGACACACACAGTACAGCACTGGTGTGTTTAGTGACACACACAGTACAGCACAGCACTGGTGTGTTTAGTGACACACAGTACAAGCACTGCTGGTGTGTTTAGTGACACACACACAGTACACATATGTGTTTAGTACACACAGTACCACTGGTGTGTTTAGTGACACACACAGTACAGCACAACAGTAGTGTTTAGTGACACACACAGTACCACTGGTGTGTTTAGTGACACACAGTACCAGCACTGGTGTGTTTAGTAGCACAGCACTAGTGTGTTTAGTACACACTGGTGTGTTTAGTGACACACAGTACAGCACTGGTGTGTTTAGTGGCACACAGTACCAGCACTGGTGTGTTTAGTGGCACACAGTACAGCACTGGTGTGTTTAGCACACACAATACAGCACAACTGGTGTGTTTAGTGGCACACAGTACAGCACTGGTGTGTTTAGTGACACACAGCACAGCACTTGTGTGTTTAGTGGCACACACAGTACAGCACTGGTGTGTTTAGTGACACACACAGTACAGTACAGCACAGCACTTGTGTGTTTAGTGGCACACACAGTACAGTGCTGGTGTGTTTAGTGGCACACACAGTACTGTATCATCCTGCCTTAACACTACAGTATAGTGATAACCTTCAACACTAGAAATGTCTATAATTTTACTTTCATAAGTTATCAATGATTTACTGTTAAGTTCTCCTCTGTTCAACTTGAGGACTCAGAATACTGTGAAATGCATACTCTTTATTTATTGTTTTAACATTTTGCTTTTAATCTTCTCATAGCTGGAGTGTAAGTTCAACAATGACAGGAATTTGACTTACACGTGCAAGTACACACCAGAGTGTGAGGGCGACTTTATTGTTAGTGTCAAGTAAGTGTTGCTTTATCATGTACTGTAGAGATGTAACCAGGTACTGAGAAACAGATTATTCACATATGGAAATAACTGATCATAAAACTAATGCCTTAATCTTATGAAGAAAATTTTTGTTTGTTATAATATAAAGTATTAGTATGAGTCAAGTTTTGCCAGTTCATGAGAATTTTGTCCAATATTATTATGCTACTTATTCTATGCTGTAGATTATCTCATGATCTCTGTTTTTCTCGTAAGAATCTCATACACACCTTAGGTTAAATTAATAAGGTATTTTTTTGTTCAACTTGGTACTGTACTTTAATCTTTATACAGTATTTGGTTCACATTGTGTGTACTGTACTGTACTGTATTGTATATATGGAGCTGTACAGTGACAATTTGAAAGGTTTAAGGTTGTGGGTGTGTTCTCCACACTAGTTTTATGAGTTGTATTTTAACCTCAGGTTCAGCGGACGAGAGATCCCCAAGTCACCATTCTGGGTCAACGTGTCAGGGTTTGCAGGTGATCCGTCAAAGGTGACGGCCTCAGGCCCGGGTCTGGAGCCTGAAGGAGTCACTATTAACAGACCAACATACTTTGATATTTTCACCAAGGGTGAGTTGGGTGATGTTATAGGGGTGATACTTATCTCCATTACTCTTTCTTTATCTTATACGACAAGACCATTTATTTTTTTTTCAGTTGATTAAATTTTAGGGAAATACTGTAGTATAGTCAAGACATTTATCAAACTTTAGCATTAATAACAGGGTGTCAGGCCACAGCAACAGGGTAACAGGACACAATAACAGGGTAACAGACCACAATAACAGGCTAACAGGCCACCTTGCATCAAACAGGAGAAGGATTGGTACTGTAAATAGAAAAAAAAATAAGAAAAACACTAAAAAGGGTTTTTCTGTTCTACAGTATTATGATAAGTATAAAAATCTGAAAGTAAATTTAGACATGATATTTGTAGCTGACTACTGTACATACTATGTTAGATCTTGATAAAATCACACGGGAAAATGGAAACAACGGAGCACCTTAGCTTTCGTCTTTATTCAAGACATCTTCAGAGGCAACTGGACTACATGGACAGAGAGAGGCTTAAATATACAGGGTGACCTTAAAAACATGAGGTCAGGTCATAATGATGTCATCCACTTAGTGGATGACATTATGACCTGACCTCGTCCTCAAGACTGAACCAAAGGCTAAAATTTCCATCAATCTTATCCACGTTTTCATTGTGGATTTACATGAACTATGTTAGATTGATGGCACAGGAGTTTCAAGACTGAAATTTTTTGAAGACCTAGTTTTTGTGCAGGACAAGTCATGTAGTATTGCAGAAGTTTTAGTTGTCATGCAAAAATTTGGGTTTGGATTATAGTATAAATTATCCAAGGGTTAGGTAATTATCATCGTTATGGGTATTGACTTTCTGAAATAATTTTAATTCATTGTTTACTTTACTGTACACATTTTACTTGATGCACAGTTGAATTTACATTTTCCCACACTGCTAAATGGTTGAAGCCTTAATGTTATATCTTATAGTACTATATATGTCCTTAAAGGTCTCTTATAGTTTAGTATATATACAGCAGACTATAACACAAACACTATTACACTGTTAAAATAATTGTTTGTTATAATATTAAGTGAAAAGATTCACCATAATGTGGAAGTCAAGTTTGTAAATATAACCCATAGTGAGAGATATAGTCTTCTAGTTAAACACTGTACCACTGTTTACTGACACTGTGTGGAGGATGTCTCTGGTCCCTGGCACTGTGTGGAAGATGTCTGGTCCCTGGCACTGTGTGGAAGATGTCTCTGGTCCCTGGCACTGTGTGGAAGATGTCTCTGGTCCCTGGCACTGTGGAGGATGTCTCTGGTCCCTGGCACTGTGTGGAAGATGTCTGGTCCCTGGCACTGTGTGGAAGATGTCTCTGGTCCTTGTTACTGTGTGGAAGATGTCTCTGGTCCGGCACTGTGTGGAGGTCTCTGGTCCTGGCTGTGTGGGAATGTCTGGTCCCTGGCTGTGTGGAGGATGTCTCTGGAACCTGGCTGTGTGGAGGATGTCTCTGGTGCTGTGTGGAATGTCTGTCCTGTGTGGAGGATGCGTCCTGGCACTGTGTGGAGATGTCTCTGGTCCTGTCACTGTGTGGAGGATGTCTGGTCCCTGGCACTGTGTGGAAGATGTCTCTGGTCCCTGTCTGTGTGGAGGATGTCTCTGGTCCCTGGCACTGTGTGGAAGATCTCTGGTCCCTGTCACTGTGTGGAGGATGTCTGTTCCTGGCACTGTGTGGAGGATGTCTCTGGTCCCTGTCACTGTGTGGAGAGATGTCTCTGGTCCCTGGCACTGTGTGGAAGATGTCTCTGGTCCTTGTTACTGTGTGGAAGATGTCTCTGGTGCACTGTGTGGAAGATGTCTCTGGTCCCTGTCACTGTGTGGACGATATCTCTGGTCCCTGGCACTGTGTGGAGATGTCTCTGGTCCCTGGCACTGTGTGGAAGATGTCTCTGGTCCTGGCACTGTGTGGAAGATGTCTCTGGTCCCTGTCACTGTGTGGACGATATCTCTGGTCCTTGTTACTGTGTGGAAGATGTCTCTGGTCCCTGGCACTGTGTGGAGGATGTCTCTGGTCCTTGTTACTGTGTGGAAGATGTCTCTGGTCGCCGTGTGGAGATGTCTCTGGTCCTGGCACTGTGTGGAGATGTCTCTGGTCCTGTCACTGTGTGGAAGATGTCTCTGGTTCTGTGTGGACGATGTCTCTGGTCCACTGTGTGGAAGATGTCTCTGGTCCTGCTGTGTGGAAGATGTCGCGCCTGTGTGAGTCTCTGGTCCTGTTACTGTGTGGAAGATTCTCTGGTCCTTGTTACTGTGTGGAAGATGTCTCTGGTCCTGGCATGTGGGGAATTCTCTGGTCCTGGCACTGTGTGGAAGATGTCTCTGGTCCCTGGCACTGTGTGGAAGATGTCTCTGGTCCTTGTCACTGTGGAAGATGTCTCTGGTCGCACTGTGTGGAAGATGTCTCTGGTCCTGTCTGTGGAAGTGTCTCGTCCCTGTCACTGTGGGAAGATGTCTCTGGTCCTTGTTACTGTGTGGAAGATGTCTCTGGTCCTGGCACTGTGTGAAGATGTCTCTGGTCCTTGTTACTTGTGGAGATGTCTCTGGTCCCTGGCATGGAGATCCGACTGTGGAATGCTCTGGTCCTGTACTGTGTGGAAGATGTCTCTGGTCCCTGTTACTGTGTGGAAGATGTCTCTGGTCCCTGGCACTGTGTGGAAGATGTCTCTGGTCCCTGTCACTGTGTGGAGATGTCTCTGGTCCACTGTGTGGAATGTCTCTGGTCTGATGGGAAGATGTCTCTGGTCCTTGTTACTGTGTGGAGATGTCTCTGGTCCCTGGCACTGTGTGGAAGATGTCTCTGGTCCCTGGCACTGTGTGGAAGATGTCTCTGGTCCTGGCACTGTGTGGAAGATGTCTCTGGTCCTGGCACTGTGGAGATGTCTCTGGCCCTGTGGAATGTCTCTGGTCCCTGGCACTGTGTGGACGATGTCTCTGGTCCTTGTTACTGTGGAAGATGTCTCTGGTCCTGGCTGGAAGATGTCTCTGGTCCTTGTTACTGTGTGGAAGATGCCTGTGGAAGATGTCTCTGGTCCCGTTCTGGTCCTGTGTGTGGAGATGTCTCTGGTCCCTGGCACTGTGGAAGATGTCTCTGGTCCCTGTCACTGTGTGGAGATATCTCTGGTCCTTCTGTGTGGAGATGTCTCTGGTCTTGTTCTGTGTGGAATGTCTCTGGTCCTGTCTGTGTGGAAGATGTCTCTGGTCCTGGCATTGTGGATATCTCTGGTCCTGCTGTGGGAGATGTCTCTGGTCCTGGCTGTGTGGAAGATGTCCTGGTCCCTGGCACTGTTGGAAGATGTCTCTGGTCCCTGGCACTGTGTGGAAGATGTCTCTGGTCTGTCACTGTGTGGAAGATATCTCTGGTCCTTGTTGCTGTGTGGAAGATGTCTCTGGTCCCTGGCACTGTGTGGAAGATGTCTCTGGTCCTTGTTGCTGTGTGGAAGATGTCTCTGGTCCCTGGCACTGTGTGGAAGATGTCTCTGGTCCCTGGCACTGTGGAGATGTCTCTGGTCCCTGTCACTGTAGAATTCTCTGGTTCCTGGCACTGTGGGAGATGTCTCTGGTCCTTGTTACTGTGTGGAAGATGTCTCTGGTCCCTGTTGGAGATGTCTCTGGTCTGCACTGTGTGGAAGATGTCTCTGGTCCTTGTTTGTGGAAGATGTCTCGTCCTGCACTGTGTGGAAGATGTCTCTGGTCCCTGGCACTGTGTGGAGATGTCTCTGGTCCCTGTCACTGTGTGGAGATGTCTGGTCCTGGCATGTGTGGAGGATGTCTCTGGTCCTTGTTACTGTGTGGAAATGTCTCTGGTCCCTGTCGAATGTCTCTGTCGCCCCTGTGTGGAAGATGTCTCTGGTCCGGATGTCCCGATGTCTGGTCCTCGGAAGATGTCTCTGGTCCTGCACTGTGGAAGATGTCTCTGGTCCTGCTTCTTGGGAAGTGTCTCTGGTCCTGGCACTGTGTGGAAGATGTCTCTGGTCCCTGTCACTGTGTGGAAGATGTCTCTGGTCCCTGTCACTGTGTGGAGATGTCTCTGGTCCTGGCACTGTGTGGAAGATGTCTCTGGTCCCTGTCACTGTGTGGAAGATGTCTCTGGTCTGCTGTGTGGAGATGTCTCTGGTCCTGCCTGTGTGGAAGTCTCTGGTCCTGTCTGTTGGAAGACCCCACTGAACTGCCTGCATGGACTGTGGAGATGTCTCTGGTCCTGTGTGGGAGGTCCTGGCACTGTGTGGAAGATGTCTCTGGTCCTGGCACTGTGTGGAAGATGTCTCTGGTCCTGTGTAGTGTCTGGTCCCTGGCACTGTGTGGAGGATGTCTCTGGTCCCTGTCACTGTGTGGAAGATGTCTCTGGTCCTGGCACTGTGTGGAAGATGTCTGGTCCTGGCACTGTGTGGAAGATGTCTCTGGTCCCTGGCACTGTGTGGAAGATGTCTGGTCCGTGGCACTGTGTGGAGGATGTCTCTGGTCCCTGGCACTGTGGAAGATGTCTTGGTCCCTGTCACTGTGTGGAGGATGTCTCTGGTCCCTGTCACTGTGTGGGAGGTGTCTGGCCTGCACTGTGAAGATGTCTCTGGTCCCTGTCACTGTGTGGAAGATGTCTGGTCCCTGGCACTGTGTGGAGGATGTCTCTGGTCCCTGTCACTGTGTGGAGGATGTCTCTGGTCCTTGTTACTGTGTGGAGGATGTCTGGTCCCTGGCACTGTGTGGAAGATGTCTGGTCCCTGGCACTGTGTGGAAGATGTCTCTGGTCCTGGCACTGTGTGGAAGATGTCTGGTCCCTGCACTGTGTGGAAGATGTCTCTGGTCCCTGGCACTGTGGAAGATGTCTCTGGTCCCTGGCACTGTGTGGAAGATGTCTCTGGTCCCTGTCACTGTGTGGAGGATGTCTCTGGTCCCTGTCACTGTGTGGAGGATGTCTCTGGTCCCTGGCACTGTGTGGAAGATGTCTCTGGTCCCTGGCACTGTGTGGAAGATGTCTCGGTCCCTGCACTGTGTGGAGGATGTCTCTGGTCCCTGGCACTGTGTGAAGATGTCTCTGGTCCCTGTCACTGTGTGGAGGATTCTCTGGTCCTGGCACTGTGTTGAAGATGTCTGGTCCCTGGCACTGTGTGGAAGATGTCTCTGGTCCCTGGCACTGTGTGGAAGATGTCTCTGGTCCTGGCACTTGTGTGGAAGATGTCTCTGGTCCCTGGCACTGTGTGGAAGATGTCTCTGGTCCCTGGCACTGTGTGGAAGATGTCTGGTCCCTGGCACTGTGTGGAAGATGTCTCTGGTCCCTGGCACTGTGTGGAAGATGTCTCTGGTCCCTGGCACTGTGTGGAAGATGTCTCTGGTCCTGGCACTGTGTGGAAGATGTCTGTCCCTGTCACTGTGTGGAAGATGTCTCTGGTCCCTGGCACTGTGTGTGGAGATGTCTCTGGTCCCTGGCACTGTGTGGAAGATGTCTCTGGTCCCTGTCACTGTGTGGAAGATGTCTCTGGTCCCTGGCACTGTGTGGAAGATGTCTCTGGTCCCTGGTACTGTGTGGAAGATGTCTCTGGTCCCTGTCACTGTGTGGAAGATGTCTCTGGTCCCTGGCACTGTGTGAAGATGTTCGGTCCCGGCACTGTGTGGAAGATGTCTCTGGTCCCTGGCACTGTGTGGAGGATGTCTCTGGTCCCTGGCACTGTGTGGAGGATGTCTCTGGTCCCTGGCACTGTGTGTGGAGGATGTCTCTGGTCCCTGGCACTGTGTGAAGATGTTCTGGTCCCTGCACTGTGTGAAGATGTCTCTGGTCCCTGTCACTGTGTGGAGGATGTCTCTGGTCCCTGGCACTGGTGGAAGATGTCTCTGTCCCTGGCACTGTGTGGAAGATGTCTCTGGTCCCTGTCACTGTGTGGGAAGATGTCTCTGGTCCCTGGCACTGTGTGGAAGATGTCTCTGGTCCCTGGCACTGTGGAGGATGTCTCTGGTCCTGGCACTGTGTGGAGGATGTCTCTGGTCCCTGTCACGGAGATGTCTCTGGTCCTGTCACTGTGTGGAGGATGTCTCTGGTCCCTGGCACTGTGTGGAAGATGTCTCTGGTCCCTGGCACTGTGTGGAAGATGCCTGGTCCTGGCACTGTGAGGATGTCTCTGGTCCCTGGCACTGTGAAGATGTCTCTGGTCCCTGGCACTGTGTGGAAGATGTCTCTGGTCCCTGTCACTGTGTGGAAGATGTCTCTGGTCCCTGTCACTGTGTGGAGGATGTCTCTGGTCCCTGGCACTGTGGAAGATGTCTCTGGTCACTGTGTGGAGGATGTCTTGTCCCTGGCACTGTGTGGAAGATGTCTCTGGTCCTGCACTGTGTGGAAGATGTCTCTGGTCCCTGTCACTGTGTGGAGGATGTCTCTGGTCCCTGGCACTGTGTGGAGGATGTCTCTGGTCCCTGGCACTGTGGAAGAGTGGAAGATGTCTCTGTCCTGTCACTGTGTGGAGGATGTCTTGGTCCCTGGCACTGTGTGGAGGATGTCTCTGGTCCCTGTCACTGTGTGGAAGATGTCTCTGGTCCCTGTCACTGTGTGGAAGATGTCTCTGGTCCTGGCACTGTGTGGAGGATGTCTCTGGTCCTTGTTACTGTGTGGAGATGCTCTGGTCCCTGCACTGTGGAAGATGTCTCTGGCCCTGTCACGTGGAAGATGTCTCTGGTCCCTGTCACTGTGTGGAAGATGTCTCTGGTCCCTGGCACTGTGTGGAAGATGTCTCTGGTCCCTGGCACTGTGTGGAAGATGTCTCTGTCCTGGCACTGTGTGGAGGATGTCTCTGGTCCCTGCACTGTGTGGAAGATGTCTGGTCCTGGCACTGTGTAGATGTCTCTGGTCCCTGGCACTGTGTGGAGGATGTCTCTGGTCCCTGGCACTGTGTGGAAGATGTCTGGTCCCTGGCACTGTGTGGAGGATGTCTCTGGTCCCTGGCACTGTGTGGAGGATGTCTCTGGTCCCTGTCACTGTGTGGAAGATGTCTCTGGTCCCTGGCACTGTGTGGAAGATGTCTCTGGTCCCTGGCACTGTGTGGAAGATGTCTCTGTCCTGTCACTGTGTGGAGGATGTCTCTGGTCCCGGCACTGTGTGGAAGATGTCTGTCCCGGCACTGTGAAGATGTCTCTGGTCCCTGGCACTGTGGGAGGATGTCTCTGTCCCTGGCACTGTGTGGAAGATGTCTGGTCCCTGGCACTGTGGAAGATGTCTCTGGTCCCTGGCACTGTGTGGAGGATGTCTCTGGTCCCTGGCACTGTGTGGAAGATGTCTGGTCCCTGGCACTGTGTGGAGATGTCTCTGGTCCCTGGCACTGTGTGGAAGATGTCTCTGGTCCCTGTCACTGTGTGGAGGATGTCTCTGGTCCCTGGCACTGTGTGGAGGATGTCTCTGGTCCCTGGCACTGTGGAAGATGTCTCTGGTCCCTGTCACTGTGGAGGATGTCTCTGGTCCCTGGCACTGTGTGGAAGATGTCTCTGGTCCCTGTCACTGTGTGGAAGATGTCTCTGTCCTGGCACTGTGTGGAAGATGTCTCTGGTCCCTGGCACTGTGTGGAAGATGTCTGTCCCTGGCACTGTGTGGAAGATGTCTCTGGTCCCTGTCACTGTGTGGAGGATGTCTCTGTTCCCTGGCACTGTGTGGAGGATGTCTCTGGTCCTTGTTACTGTGTGGAGGATGTCTCTGTCCCTGGCACTGTGTGAAGATGTCTCTGGTCCCTGGCACGTGGAAGATGTCTGGTCCCTGGCACTGTGTGGAGGATGTCTCTGGTCCCTGTCACTGTGTGGAGGATGTCTCTGGTCCTGGCACTGTGGAAGATGTCTCTGTCCCTGGCACTGTGTGGAAGATGTCTCGTCCCTGTCATGTGTGGAGGATGTCTCTGGTCCCTGTCACTGTGTGGAGGATGTCTCTGGTCCCTGTCACTGTGTGGAAGATGTCTCTGGTCCTGGGCACTGTGTGGAGGATGTCTCTGGTCCCTGTCACTGTGTGGAAGATGTCTGTCTGGCACTGTGTGGAAGATGTCTCTGGTCCCTGTCACTGTGTGGAAGATGTCTCTGGTCCCCTGCACTGTGTGGAAGATGTCTTGGTCCCTGGCACTGTGTGGAAGATGTCTCTGGTCCTTGTTACTGTGGTTGTTTAATAGTTGTGTTGTGGTCCAGATATTAGATCTATCCTTTAATGTGGATTTGATTCAGGTGTTACTTATGCTGTGTTAGTCAGGTGTGTGTGTGTGTGTGTGTGTGTGTGTGTGTGTGTGTGTGTGTGTGTGTGTGTGTGTGTGTGTGTGTTGGTTAGGGTGTCTGTGTGTGTCAGTGTGTGTGTTAGTCAGGGTGTGTGTGTGTTAGAGGTGTGTGTGTGTGTATGTGTGTTAGGTCAAGGTGTGTGTGTTAGTCGGTGTCTGTGTGTGTATGTGTGTGTGTACTGGACTTAGATGAAGGAAGTGTTACAGTAACCTCTACACTTAGACTACAGTACTATGAATAATACAAGAGATACATTATAGTTAACTCATATGTTTTAACTGTACTTTGAGGTAAATACAATAATATAATATAGATTTACAGTAATATGTTGACATAGTTACAGCGTATTGACGAGTTTAGTCGCTGTTTTAACCTCGTCTTCATAACTTCAAATACAATAATGAAATAAAATAATAATACTAGATCGATAGATATTTTAACCAGAGCTTTAGATAGATACAATAATAAAATAATATAGAATAGATATTTTATAGTATAAGTAATGTGGCTATATCCATCGCTGCCTAATATACTGACGAACATCTTTCTTGTCCCTCCTCTAAATCCCGTTTGTACTAACATAACGGCCCTGTCTTCACTTCTTGCTTCTGTCTCTAATTTTGTGCTTGTTGGTTCCCACCTGTGTGTAAATTTACCTGAACGATAAACGATATTTAAATAAAAATGACCATCTGCTCTCTCTCTCTCAAACCATTTCTAATCCTTTTCAATTATTTTCATTCAAATAATTACCTAAATGTTTTTCTTAAAATTCTTAATTACTTTCACTTCATATATCTCTTAACACTTATTATTTTCCTACTAATTTCAAACCCCTTATTATTTTCCTATCAATTTCCCTAAACCCTTACTATTTTCTCATCAATTTCCCCAAACCTCTTATTATTTTCCCCCATCATATTTCCCTAAACCCTTATTATATTCCCTATCAATTTCCCTACAATTTACATAAACTATTATTTTCCCTACCTATTATTTTCCCTACCAATTACCTAAACATCTTATCTATCTATCTATATCTATCTGTTTATCTATCTATCTATCTAAACTAATATTTCACATAACTATCAATTGTTTATTATTTGGTTCACTTTCTGCACCAATGAACTCTCTGTCTCTTACACTACACACACACACACACATCTCTGCTATGGGTCTGTTCACACTGTTAATGCTATTTTATGCCTTGTCTTTATTTACTATATTCTGTCTTCCATTCATCTGTTTCTTCTGGGTTTTTTCTTGATTTTTTTTTTTAATATATATTTTTTAAACTTTTTTATGTTATGTTTTAATTGGGTTTGTAAATAACATAAATAATCATGATGTAATTAATGATAAATTTTTTGGTAAACTTGTTGAATATAACTTGTGGATGTTGTGTTCTTGCGGATGTTGTGTTCTTGCGGATGTTGTGTTCTTGCGGATGTTGTGTTCTTGTGGTTGGTAATGTTTTGCATCACTAAAACTGTTTGTTTTTGTTAATTTTCTTGTCAATTTTTTTTTTGCATGATATTCTAACATTAATAATTATATTTTTCCCCATACCGACTTATTTTATACGTCCCTGAATTCCCCCCAAATTTACCCTAAAACCCTCGGTAGATCCACAAACTCCTCTGTATGGTAACTTCCCCTTCTCTCACACTGGCCGTCGTCACTCTAGCACCATTCTTACAAGCCCTCGTTCCCGTTTCTCCCAATCCTCTCCCACCACACCAGATGCAGGGAAAGGCACCCCAGAGGTCATCATATTGGACCCGGCTGGCCACAAGAACACCGTACCAGTCAAGACTCGTCAGATAAGTGAAGGCGTGTACCGCTGTGAGTATGTAGCCTCTGGCATTGGTCTACATTCCATCAACATCTTCTTTGCTGAGCAGCCCATTCCAGGAAGTCCTTACGGTGTTAAGGTGTCCCCAAGTGAGTACAGTACATTACAGCGTAGGTTTATAACGCATTGGAAAAATTATCTTATATAGAAAAAGAATCCATACTTGAATCCAAAGAATCACTGTAAAGTAAAAATTTAAAGAGGTTCAGAATATTTAAAATTGTATTTTATATATAGTGTATACAATACTGGGAACATTACCAGTTTTACATAAGTTGATCCTAAAGTACTCCTTCCTACCTTCCTCCCTCGTGTGTTACAGTTTGTGATGCTAGAAAAGTGAAAGCATCAGGGCGAGGTCTGCAGCCTAATGGTGTGAGGGTCAAGGACTCGGCAGACTTCAAGGTCTACACTGAGGGAGCTGGTGAAGGCAATGTCGAGGTCAAGGTCATTGGGCCAGGTAAGGTCACTGTCCCTTTCTCCAGTAAAATTGTGTTCATTTGGTCTGAATCATAAGAGAACTTTGATTCCACTAATATAGTCTCACCTGTTCATGCTGACTCAGGCTTTGGTCTGATAAATTAACTGTTTACATTATATCTTTGAAACACATTTTAACCCCATTATACAGCACAAAATCTAATTATGTTCATAAATAATTTGATAAGAATAAGACAGTGAGGGCCAGAAGTATGTGTTGTAAGAGAATGAACACATCTTGGAGATATTACCCATATCGCTCTGAGCTTCCTTAGTTTGGATGTTAAGTGTAACAAGAAGGACTGTACTGTATATTTTATCCATGTGGTCATGAAGTAATATAACTGTTTTATCATTAACAGTTTTGTCATGTATGTGTTCTTATTCTCTTGTTTCTTGTGCCTCAGCAGTTGTCTTTTATGTTTTTTTTCTTTTTTTAATTTTGAATTATTAGATTTATTATTAACCACTAGTTATTATAATAGTTGGTCAGGTGGTTGGTACGACCTTCCTTCTCCAGTGTTAGTACAGTAGGAAACTGGACTACCTGGAGAACACTTGCTATGTTTGGTAGAGTCACACTAGATAATATCCTTCTCGCATGTGACCTGGGGAAATGAACCCATGACTTTGCCATCTCTTGTTGTAACTTTGTAGAGATAAGTGTTCTGAGGCTCCCATGGTGCTTTGGTCATATTTATTGTTCATTTTTCTTATACTGTATTGATTCATCCTCTTCTCCAGGTGGGTCCCATGAAGTAATAAAAACAAAGCAGATTGACGCTTACACATATGAGTATGTTTACCATCCCAAGAAAGAAGGCCGCTTCATTGTAATGGTATCCTTTGGTGGCCAAGAGATACCTAAGAGTCCATTTGAGGTGAGACAAATTACTAATGTTGGAAAAGTAAAGTTAGTCTTCC
>NW_024732780.1:6913031-7000531 GCF_018991925.1 Homarus americanus
TGCTCACTACTGCTCTCCTGCACCTGCCTCCCTTTCTGCTCTCTAACACCTGCCCCACTACTGCTCTCTTAACACCTGCCCCACTACTGCTCTCTTAACACCTGCCCACTACTGCTCTCTTAACACCTGCCCCCACTACTGCTCTTTAACACCTGCCTCACTACTGCTCTTTTGCTGCCTGCCCTCCTGCTGCTCTCTAACACCTGCCTCCTGCTGCTCTCTAACACCTGCCTCCCTACTGCTCATCTAACACCTGCCTCCCTGCTGCTCTCCCTAACACCTGCCCCACTACTGCTCTGCCCAACACCTGCCCCTACTCCTCTCAGGCCTGCCCCA
Organism: Homarus americanus; assembly: GCF_018991925.1. Taxonomy (NCBI): domain Eukaryota; kingdom Metazoa; phylum Arthropoda; class Malacostraca; order Decapoda; family Nephropidae; genus Homarus; species Homarus americanus. The sequence goes on from NW_024732780.1 coordinate 6,913,368, forward strand.
CCTGCTCTCTAACACCTGCCCACCACTACTCTCTCTTAACACCTGCCCCACTACTGCTCTCTTAACACCTGCCCCACTACTCCTCTCTAACACCTGCCCCACTACTGCTCTCTAACACCTGCCCCACTACTCCTCTCTTAACACCTGCCTTAGTCTGACGTTTTATTTTTGTTTAAACAGGTGAAGTACAGATTGCCCTGACAAATGCCCAAGGTCAAGACATCCCCATAGACATACAAGACAACCACGATGGCACGTTCACCGTAGAGTATCTCACACCGTCTGCCGGGGATCATAGGGTGACCGTGCTGTATGCTGGCTCACAGATCCCACAGTCGCCAATATCCGTGCCCGTGCAGTCTAATATTGACGTCACTAAGGTCAAGGTGGACGGACTCGAGCCCAGTGAGTATTGACTTGTCTCCCTCTAGGTTTTAATGGTCGTACTATTTATTGATGTATTCAGCGGCTTCAAATGTAACAACTATAAGGTTACTTTTTTTAATTAGATTTACACGCTATAAATATAAAGAATAAAATTTTTTCAAAGGTTCAGGGCAAAAGAAATTTATCTTTTCTTAATCTCTTATATTTATTACAGTTGGTTACATAAACTTAGCATCTTGTAAAACTGTCTACTGCGTCTGATTCAGCTATGTGATCATATATTAATGTTTGACAAGCATCTGAAATTCTACAAGGAAAATGGTCTTTGTAAATCTGTTACAATGAAATTAATTTGTCTGGGGGAAGTAACACACACACATATTCTGTTTCTTGCATGGAATCAACTGTAGTAACTTCATAAAGTATTACATCATCTCACATTGGGAATAAAATAGGAATATCATCACTATTTTGATTCCATTTGGTAATAGATGTGTTGTTGTATGTGTTTGTCATCTGTGTTTATGATTATTTGTAAACTTTTCCTTGTTTGGGGCCATAACTCATGTGTGTGTGTGTGTGTGTGTGTGTGTGTGTGTGTGTGAAATGTTGGAACTTCACATGAAATTTGCATCATCACAAGGCTTAGTGTAGGACATCATAATCAAGTGTCACAGATCAAGGTCATAACTTCAAAATCAGATATATTAGACACATTATGAACCTCAAGACTCCTGTTATTTCTGCTTCTATTTTCATGGGACAGCTGACACACCATTAAAACTATTATATAATGTTATTGGTACATTGTTTGTGGCTATTATGAAGGCAGTAATGGTGTATTGTATATAAGTTTTGTATCTTGGTTAGATTGGAAGGTCTGAGTGAGGGTGAGAGGATGAAGCAATAGCTGGCAAGACACTCACTATAAAGGGAACACAGTACAGTATAATGAAATAAGGAATAGACTTATGAGTGAATGGGAAACGTTTAATTAATTTTTATCTTGAAGGCAAAGTTGTACAGAAATATATTTGGTTATGTGTAGAGATTATAAGAGAAGTTACTAGAGAAAGAATGAGGATTATTTTGGCAGGATAAATGATTAGAGGTTTAATAAAGAGAGATCCAGGAGAGTATGTGGTGGTGGTGGTTCATGTGTGTGTGTGTGTTAATGGACCAACAATTGACCAAGATGCCTCTACTAAATCCTGAGAATAAAAGGCCTAGAAAAAAAAAAGCCCAACTACCAGATAGTCCGATAAAATTTAGGAAGTATGGAAGTGGAGATAGTGAGTGGGTAGTGAAGCCTTGAGACACACAGATCATTGAAGTACTGTATATAAGGCTGATACTAACCCAGTAGAGGACTGATACAGGTAGATGGTAATTACTATTCAGAAGTCAATATAATGGTAATGATGGTCAAGGTCCTGATGATTGAATGGAAAAACAAAAGATTAATGCCTAGAAAATATCTCTATTGAGTTGAAGACAGGTGAATGTTTTGTTAAAAGCTACACTGTAAATACATCTCTTAAATGATTGTTGTTAGTTATTTTTATATTGTATTTTATCCCAGTAGTTTCCTCCGCTCCTTAGCTCTGCTCGCTCTTGGTGGGGCCTTAAAGGGAAGATATTGTTGAGTGACGTTTAAGTGTTTTGATGAATAATAATAATAATAATGATGATGATAATAATAATAATAATGATAATAGTAATAATAATAATGATATGGGTAACACTACTAATAATACAGTAATAATAGTAAAAATATAGGTAATACAAATAACAATAATAATAATAATAATAATATGATGATGAGGAGTGTTGTCAAGATGCTAGGATAGTGACAAGTTTGGGTGGCAGTTTATCTTATCTTGTGATAATAATATATAGGTTAGTCGTACAGTACAGTACAGTCTATGTGTTACCAGATGATGAGATAACCATTCACTCGTACATCTTACTGTCCTCAGTCGTCTACACTATTATGATGTCATTACTTGAAATAAATGATCATATGTGCTTCAGACAACAGCGTCTTCCCATACATATTGTCACACTCATCTTATCCCCCACCCCTTCCCCCGGCTGCCACGCATCTTACTATACCTATTATTGATACCCCCTCCTGGGCTGAGGCTTTAAGCATCATTAAGGCATTATTGATAATTTCCTTTAACACTACTGTATGTACACTATATACTGTATAAATGGTGACAAAAATATTCCATTGACAATATCAGCTGTTTACACCCTTACTTCTGTACACTGTGGACTACTTGATGTCTGCCTGGACAAGTACATCATGTTTAGGTATATTTATGGAAAAAACAAAGAAAATGTTGGCTTCTACTCTTGTATGGTAATACATATAATATTTCACAGTTTGACATATGTTGCATTGAAAGTTGAAATACGTTATGTTAGTGTAAACCAAACACATAGAAACATAACCAGTAGACTACCTCACTGTCTCGCCTCTTGTTCTCTGCTGTTAATGATCAACGGCTTGTATTACTCTTTTATATTCATACACTTATCTTGTATGACTTAAAAAATAGCAAAACTTTGTCCTTAATATGGATGTCATATCTGTGTCTTGTAAACCAGTTCCTATCATCAGAGTGCTAAATTATGTATTACAGGCAACAAAATCAGTATTGAGTCTGTTGATTCCTGTATTTTTTACCACCAAATATTGCTTAACAAGATGTGAAGGTGCAGTTGTCTTGTAATATCATCACACACTACAGTACTATGTATCATCGACGCCTCACACTGCTAGGGGTTCGGGAACTCCCATCGGAGGGGTTGGCTAAAACAGAGCAGCATGCAGGTCACCTTTTTTACTACATATGTCTGTTTGTCTTCTCTTTTCCTCTTCTTTCCTCCTTTATTTATCTTTAAAGCACTGTTCCACCTTTCTTCTCAACACACCTGCTGCACTCCTCCCCCCTTGTACACTCTCTCTTCTCCTTTCCTCGTACATCCTTCACACACACACTCATCCCATTATCAGTGCTTCTCTCTTCAACCAATCCATATTTTTTGGGGGATCTTTACTGCATCAAAAACTACATCATCCCTGGAAATACTCACACAGCCATCAAACAGTTGCTGTAATTCTCTGCTTCTGTAACTCCATCATAAAGTAACTTAGAAGCTGGCATCAGGTGAAGGTACAGTAGGATTCCCCCAGAAGTGAAGTGACTAATACTGTGGCGGGCTAATTGATATTGGATTTAGATAACAGAATAACACAAATCGGTAGAAAAATTATACTTTATAGAAGCATTATTTACTTACTGTTGTCTCTGCCATGACCAATACATCATCTGGTTTGAAAAATTTTATGATTGCTTCAGTTGTGATGGGGTGAGGAGAGAGTTGTGTCATATCAAAACAATATCACGACAGTATTGAGGATTTGTTTTTATTTTTGGGGGTTAAACTTAAATATGTCTTTTGTTTACTTTTCAGTGTCATGTAAGTAGGTGTGTCTCTCTTTATAAGTATAAGTGAATATGATTTCTAGTCTGTGTTTGATTCCTTTAGTAAGTGTATTGTGTATAATTTACCGGTAGTTGTATTATCAAATCTTTATTTCTTCAACTTTTTCTGTATTTAGTCATTATTTTCATTTGCATTTTTTTGTGACGTCGCAGCTTGTTGTAGTTGTACCGTTCCTTTGTTTATCCTGTACGAATTTTTAATATATAGTCGGTTGTTTTATTAAGTGTAGAGAGAAAACACTTCACCATTACAGCAAAGACAAAATTCTATCCACTACTGTAATTAGAGATTTTATTGACCATTACAAATTTTAATATTGTATCTTAATTTTTGGATATTGTCTGATTTAATACATATAGAACTTTAACACATGATTGGAGTTGACCAGTGTGTTCAGTTCATTACATCCTCATCAGTGTAGTGTTTTATTGTGTATCTTTCTTCTTGGTGATATATTTTATTTTAGTTTATTTTCGTTTATTTTGTGTAAATATTTTGGTTACATCACATTATTGTACGTATATGTTTCTTCCTTCTTACACTTCTCCCTTCAGACTCCATTATTGACACTGTCCACCACTACTGCCCACCTGTACTTCCTATTACTGACACTGTCCACCACTGCCACTCACCTGTACATCTTGTTACTCTTGTCCTTACCTGTAATAGTTTGTTGATTATGTTAGCTTATCTAATAATCCATATAATACAAGAACTTGATGGCATACAAGTAATTCCTAAGTTTACACACCATGTCTACTCATCGATCATTCCTGAATATTGTTCTTGTTGCTGATGAACTGGACGACGTTTGCCGAGAATTGTGGTAAATAGTCACTATCGTAATGTAAATAAATACAGTGAAGTTGTTTGTAAATGCTTTCTCTCAACTGTTGTGCATGTGTCCCAGGTAGATGATGTTAGTGCACCAGAGGATATTATTTTAATGACCCTGTTACCTCTTCCTCCCTTGTGTCTATGTTGCCGACCTTTGCTTCTTCGTGTGCATCTTGCCTTCATGGATCTCTTTTATTTCCTTGTTTATTTATATTTTCTTGTTTGTCCCATTTTTATTCTGGTATTTTTTTTTTTTTTTATTCATCGTGACAACACACCAACACCTGGAACACAAGGCCAGGGAGAAATAACCTTGAGTAATGATGTTGTCGCTCCTCTCTCTCTCTGTTTCCTTGTTGTCATATCCTGGGCTTTATGTTACCTGGGAGATAAAATGAATCACTGTTGAGTTATGAATGTACTTAGGATGTGTAATGAATCACTGTTGAGTTATGAATGTACTTAGGAGATGTAATGAATCACTGTTGAGTTATGAATGTACTCAGGATGTGTAATGAATCACTGTTGAGTTATGAATGTACTCAGGATGTGTAATGAATCACTGTTGAGTTATGAATGTATTCAGGAGATGCAATGAATCACTGTTGAGTAGTGAATGTACTCAGGACATGTAATGAATCACTATTGAGTAATTTATGTATTGTACTCAGTTCCATAACCAAATGTATTCAGGCTTTTTAACTTAATTTTGTGTTCTTTTATGTACTTTTAGGGGTTTGATATGCCTGTGTTAATTTCAATAATTTCTCCTTACTGAGCAGCAAGAATTAATCATGGTTTTGGAAGACCTCGACCAGCCATGTCTGTAAAGTGTTGCTGTCTGTCTGTCTGTCTGTGGGGAGTGAATCTGTGTTTACCATAATTATGTTAACAATATGTTCTCCCCTCAAGATGGAATTCTTCATAGATTTGAATCTTTGCTCTTTTAATTAAGACACAACACCTCTTATATACAAACAAAACACTAAGTGTAGGCCCATACATGACATAGGCACAGGTGTTAAGGCATTATAGTGTTGTATGTAGTTGATATTAATCTTCAAAATTTTTATAGATTGAATTCAAAATATATAAAACAAAGCTTTATATCTGTTATAGTGACAACTTTGTGGGCTGTTGAACCATAACAGAGTCTTATGAAGTTATAAATCTTTATTACCAAAATTACATTACAGTTCAACCACTTGCTGTCTCACTATGATACTGTACAGCTGAACATCATGATGGGAAGATAGTTTTCATCGTCTGCATGGTTCTGGGTTTGTGTCATGACAAAAACTTTTAACCATAATAAGTTTTGTGTTTTAATTGAATTTTTTGTTGAAATTTGGGAAGAATAATACTTAAGGTAAAATATTACATGGCAGTGAACTTGTGTTGTCAAGGATCAAGTAGTGACCACAACATGTGTCCCTTGTGTATTTATTTTACTCTATACAATTATTATCACTCAAGTGTTTCTTAGACAATGTCATTCCATCTTGGCCTCATCACCTCAGCCCTGGTGATGTTAAGTTTTCAGCAGATTAAACCTTGTGAAAAGTAAGCAGGAAGCAATGATGTGTGTGTGTGTGTGTGTGTGTTTGTGTGTGTGCGTGCTGCATGTTTGTGTGTGTGCATGCTGTGAAGTGGAATTTGAAGAAGGTTGTGGTGAGATAGTTATGTGTGATGTAATAAGTGTAAATGAGATATAGAGTGAAACCTTCATCTAATGGACTAAATGAAGAGGGAAGGCCATTAAATCCTAAGGTCCATTAGATGTAAACCTCCAATTAACGGACTACAGTATATACATAAAGTGGAGGTTCGTTAAAAAGAGGCTTGACTGTAGTAGATATTTTGGGGCATTGCTGTGGGTAGGGAGGACCACATCTGATAAAGCAGTGAGGATTAAGACTTACTGGCTATTGGTGTATGAGGGAGAGTGGGTGTTGGGCTTAGTTCTGGTCTTCCTCTGATGTAAAGTGTGGAAAAAAATATTAAAGGGGTGATGTGATTTGATAGATTAATTGTAGGTTGACTTATAAATTCAGTCATCAGTGTTGTGGTCTCCGTGTTGGTTTTACACTGTAGTATCCTGGCCAAGTTTAGATTCATGAGATACTGTATTTTGAAGAGGCAAATGTGAATGCTTTTGTAATACTGCACTGTATTGTTGTTACTCTTTATAAATGTATAGATTCCGTTTTATAGCTAAACTGTAATCGTCCATTGTATCTTGCTATCACCATTTATTTTTGGCCTCTTTTGATTAACTATTTTCCTCTCTACATATATTCAGATTAATTACTTACTGTACTCGGGAAAAGATGAAAGGTGTGCGAGATCAACACAATCCTCAAAACATCACGAAAAACAGATATGAGGAGATGGTACTTGTGTGGAAGATCATTATTATGACTCTGGGATAACACCGATGCATAGACAGTTCATGTCCTTGTGTTGACTAGTTCAGTAAAATATTGTATGGTCTCTCTGTACTTGCTCTATCATAAACCAAAATCGTTAAAGTTCATCAGTATCAGTATTTAAGGTTCTGAGTACTACATCTGGCATTAATTACCTGTTTATTTGTTTATCATTTCATCATTTATCGTTTTACTAACCATTCAGGTGGTTCATACTTCAAACACTGTACTGTATATGGTTTGGATTTAGTCTCTTTTATGCTTCAGTTGCATGAGTTCTTGTGTACTTTTGTTCATCTTTATTTATGTCTGGACTCCCTATGTTTATTATTGAGGTAATTGTTTAACATAAATAGTAGAGGTACTCGATGCATTCATTTGTCTAGATGTAAATATTAAGATTTAAAATTGTTTCTAATAAAAAACAGAAATATGTCATCATTCTTGGAATTTATGGCAGTAGAGCAGCTGCCTAACTCTGAGTATTTAAGGCCAAACTAGAATTTTTTTTTTACTCTGGAAATTATAACTTGTGTTTCTTTAAGTTGTTTCGGCCTTTTCTCTCAATTTCTCCTCATGTCGTACTTTTCTCCCCCATCTAGCTTTACACTCTCTCAGTTTTCTTCTGTTTCTTGGGGTTTGTTTCTCTTTACCCGCCACATTGAGAAGGGAGGAGAATAGGACAGTCGATTAATATACCATTGTGCTGTTTAAGTCACACGCTGTTGTCGGAACTGGCCGGAACTGAACCTCTTATTGGCGAGTCACATCTAGAACGGTAGCAAGGACCTACCCGACTACCACCGAGAATTAACGGCCAATTTCTCAGTAATTAATGTTTTGAAAATTGAATTGACATGTTTCCTCGTTAAAGTATTGCATTGTTTATTCCATAGGAGGTGTGGAGTCATTTAAAGGCAACCATGAGAAGTAATGAATGGTGAAAAGTGAAATATGCTGTAGTAATCTGGTTATTTATGGACACTGAACAACACTATATAAAGTGTGTGTTGTAATGTGAGAATAAGCTTTAATTATTCTGTTTTTAAGGTCACAAAAATTTTAGGATCACGTATGATTGTTTTTTTTTTCAATGTGCTTAAAACAAAATGTCCAATAGTGAAAAAAAAAAAACATTGCGAATAATAGACTTTGGATACAGAATGCAGGAGGTAAATGTCAATAGATTTCTTAGATTAATGGCTTACTCTGTATATTCACCTCCTCCATGGGTGACTAAAGTTTATGTTGTCGAGAGTTTTATTTGCTCACATCGCAACTTCTATATTTTTGTTGATATGTCAGTAGTACTTCTCTGATTGAAGCTCTTCATTTATTGAGCTCAGTAATTCAGTTTGAAGTGAGGTTGTGAGTTATGAGGAAAGTTGTGAGTCATTGTGAAATTAGGAACTTATTTTGTATGGTGTGTGTGTGTGTGTGCGTGCGTGCGTGCGTGCGTGCGTTTTTTGGGTTGTTAAATTTTCTGATTAGGAATTCTTCATTATTAAAGTAGCCATTGATGAATACTGAAAGTTAAGATAGTTTGTGTGGTGCTTTCATTGATATGTTTAAACAAAGGGAAGTATAGGAGTGGGGTAATCAGGGCAGATCCAGGAATATCAAGGGAGGGGTTGCAAAAGTTGTGGGGGGGAACATGGGGAACACAGCGAGCATTTTGAAGCCATTTTGAAGCCAAAGGCACTTGATAGGAGATATTCTGAGATCAATCGTAATTACTTTTTACTGTGCAAAAATGCCTGAGTACAATACTGAAGTAAAGAAAAAGTATTGGAATTTTGATGGAAAGGGGAGTCTGGACTGGCCCTGGTAATGGGGAGGAGGATGGTGGCAAGTTGTGTGTTGCTTCTCGTATTTTTTGTGTCCACTAGAGCACTGAGCATCTTTATTGTGACTTCTTGAAGTGTTTTGGTTGTGCTTCTTTTCCTCTGTACTCATTGTAGTGCTTTAAGTAATGTTTTCTTTGTGGGTTTTGAGTAGTACAGTATTGTAATGTATCAGCTGTTGTAGGTTATAGAGCTTATGACTTACTGTATATCATTGTTTTATTCTGGAATATATGGTATTTGATGTATCATTCCTTCACTGTATGTGTGTCATCTGAGGTGTAATGTGATCAAGTTTAACGTTGGACACTTTGTTTAGTCTCTTTTGTTGATGTAAAGGAATTGTTGTATTACCTGGCAGTTTAATATAATGTACCGGGTACATTTCTGCCCATTTGGTTGTTTTGTCTTTTTGTACAGACAATTGGTCTGTTTGTTGATTTCAGTAAACTTGTATTTTTAGTTACATTCATAATGAGTGTTAAGTGTGTGTGTGTGTGTGTGTGGCAGGAAAACATTAGAACTTTGAAAGTAAAGTGAGAATCACTTTTAAAACTCAATATGTTTTGTACTAATGCAGTATATATATACAATATATATATATACAGTATATATATATATATATATATATATATATATATATATATATATATATATATATATATATATATATATATATATATATATATATATATATATATATATATATATATATATATATATATATCCACAGTATTGTACTAGGTTATACTGCAGGCCTGTGAGAAGCAATAGTACTGTACAGGTAAACTAGATTAGGGTACTTGTGCCAGGAAAATGTCAAAGCAGAACACAGGCACTACAGCAGTTAGAAGGATTGTATGATAACAAAGGAAGGAATAACATATGTGTGTATAACTCTTGCATCATAAGTGGGAAGAGTCGTGACCAAGAAAATAGATAATCTATATAAAAGCAATTTACTATTCTGTATAATATAATAAATTTGAAATTTTAAACTCATCTCTATATCAAAATACATTTAGGTGTGACATTAACAGTATGTGGAAAACACACTTATACAGTACATTTCGTCAGTGTAACTTGTAGAAAGATTATAACTGGTTGTTTTTGGAGGTGCAGTCCAGTAGTACCCAAGGAGGGTGGCTGATACCTTCTCTACAAGTAGGGTTGCAGTGTCTCACTCTGAGATAATGAATACTGTACTTGTGTGCAGTGAGACAGACAAGGACAGAAGGATCAGACCACTTGTATATTGACTGTCAATTAAAAACAAAAAAAAATGACATATTTGGTGTTGTCCAAAATGGCTGATTTCCATCTGGATGATTGTCTGTTTAGTGTGATTTTAACTATCGCTTTTAGGTGATTAGGTTAGGTTAGCTTAGGTTTCGTTAGGTTAGAGTTGGGTACGATAACTTTTCAATCATCTAAGTGGCATGTAGTGTAATCTATCATATGGTCAACACCATCTGATATTGTAAAGTGACTCTGCCATTAAGCATCAGCAATCATGTATAACATCGCCTGTCTGTCAGTCCTGTACTACATTGATCTGAGAATTGAGTCTGGTATCAGGTATTAAAGTCACAGTCGACATCATCAGTGTATCAGTACCATCTTGAACTTGGTATTGACTGTAGTATGAGACAGGCACTGATAAGTCACTACAGTATATACAGTACTTCCTCCCACTCACAGACACTTCCTCTAAAACTCACACAATACATCCTTTTCCAAACTCCAAATTTTATGTTTTTTCTTTTCATTTTGTATCTTATCCTTAGTTAAACCCGTTGTTGCTAGTAGTGTGTTGTTACGCCTGAGCCCCAAGTAAACACGCTATGTTGCTCTACCTCCATACACTGTACAGACCAAAATATCCTTCCTCAACCACAAAGTACCTGAGACCACCACACTCACCTTTATGTTACTAGTGCTTGGTCTTCTTATTCCTGTGTGTAAATATCCTTGTTCCTTATTCCTCGAGTGTCTGTAAATCTGTTCAAGAAGATGCCTTAGCTGCAGTGTGTTATGAACCTTTTGTGTTAAGATAAAAATTTATCTCCTGAATAAAAATCACACTGACCTGAGGTTCTGCTTGTTAGTTGTATAAGTAGTGTAACATTATGTAGCTTTTTGTTCACTTCTTTTGTTGATTAAGTTTTTTGTGTTTTTGGCTTATAAGTGCATGTTATAAGTGTGTATGACTGGTGGAGCTTACTTGGTGATCACCACAACAGCGGCGCCCATCAACTCTCTGCAGCAGTTCCGAGTCATCACGCAAGATGCTGGAAGGGCAGACTTCGCCGTGTCCATCACTTCACCCTCGGGCATGCGAGTGCGTGCTCACGTCGTGCCCACTCACGAGGGTTACCTGGTGAATTTCACTCCAACGGAATTGGGAGAATATTTGCTGTCCATCCAGTTTGGTGGTCAACCCATCAGCTCAGCACCATATAGATTTACCTGCACACCCGGCGGTGATGCATCAGCAGTACGAGCGTGGGGACCAGGACTGGAGGGGGGCGTAGTGTGCCGTCCAGCGGAGTTTGTCATAGACACCCGAGAAGCCGGTCAGGGCGGCCTTGGAGTAACAGTGGAGGGCCCGTGTGAAGCAGCCATAAACTGCAGAGACAATGGAGATGGAACGTGTGCTGTGGCTTATCTACCCACTGAAGCTGGGCATTATACCATCAACATCACCTTCAACGAGCGACACATCCACGGGTCTCCATTCCACGCTCTCATCGCTCATGACCAAGACCTCAAACAGATCAGAGTGACTGGCAACGGCATCCAACCTCATGGTAGTCCCTCTCTTGTGCCTCCTGTGTGGGTCAGTGTTGTAGGACTTGTAGTTCCTCAGTGTTGAAGATGTTTGACGTTTCAGCACGAGGTTTAGAAGTAGAAAATGTGATATATTATTTCACTACCACGAATTAATACGTGTCAACACTCTTGTTGCTAATCTGGCATGCCTTTTATACATGAATTGATTTACAGAATTGACGAGAGATTTACTCTGGACATGATGGGTCACCATCCACATTATGACCTGGAAATGGTGTGTTTTATAGTGACTTACTGTGTTGTGTTGTGTGTATCGTAACTGGAAACTTACACTCTGTTGCTGAATGATTTTTATTGAGTTATTAAGTAACTAACTGTGTTCTGTAGTTATGAAGTGAATTACATGATCCTCACCCGATGTACTGTGTAGCATTTGGTTATTTTGCTGTTTGTCTTGTTATATCAAATTTGAATTATTTACTACTGTATTATTGTAATATGCAAATTTAAGTAATTTCTTGTACTGATAATAACAATGAATCATAAACTTTGTTCTAATGATAAATTTCTGCTTAGGTGTCTTTGTTGACTCCCCTACGGACTTTGTGGTCGACACTCGAGCTCTTGCCAATTTGAAAAAAGACTCAAAGGGCGGTGACAAGGGAGACGGTAAAGTCATGTGTGTCATCACAAATCCATCTGGAACTCGCACTGACTCATTCCTGAGGCCACTCACTGATGGCACATACAAGATTTCTTACACACCTTTTGAAGAAGGTAAGTATTACTGATATGTAGAGTTTAATATATGCTGTAATATATATATATATATATATATATATATATATATATATATATATATATATATATATATATATATATATATATATATATATATATATGTGTATATATATATATATATATATATATATATATATATATATATATATATATATATATATATATATATATATATATATATATATATATATATATATGTATATATATATATATATATATATATATATATGTATATATATATATATATATATATATATATATATATATATATATATGTATATATATATATATATATATATATATATATATATATATATATATATATATATATATATATATATATATACATATATATATATATATATATATATATATATATATATATATATATATATATATATATATATATATATATATATATACATATATATATACATATATATATATATATATATATATATATATATATATATATATATATATATATATATATGCCTATATACTGATACACGAGTTCTTAAGACCAAATTTTTGGGCAAAAAGTTGGGGGTCGACCTCTATACGGGTAATAGTTTCGTTAGGTTGAAAAAAATTTACCAGTAACTACCAGTAAACAATGGAAACGATGCACCAACGCACCACCCGCTGTGAGTGTCGGTACAGTTGCCAGGGCAGATCTCTTGCGTCATCATAGCAAGCCCAAAGTAGCCAAATGCATGGTATGGTATGCACAGGAGTATGTAAAACATAAAGTATTCATTTTTAAAAGTTTATTTATAGATACATAAATTTTTTTTAATTAAATTTGAAACATCAATATGATGTGAGTCAGGTCATCTACACACAGTTGCCAGTTTCAAAATTTTCCTTTTAAAATTTTAAGTTACCGAGTATTTCTTTTCCCAAATCGTTTTACAATACTGTAGGTAAAACAGTATACTATTGTGCAAACCCCACAGAAAAAAAATTAACAAATGGAGACACCAAAAATGTATATATATATATATACTATATATATATATATAGAGTATATATATATATATATATATATATATATATATATATATATATATATATATATATATATATATATATATATATATATATATATATATATATATATATATATATATATATATATATATATATATATATATATATATATATATATATATTCTCCCTAAATGACAGATAGGCAGCTCATCACAGTATTTGTGGATAAGGTTTGCTAACTGAACTAATATAATGTTACTCAAATACTTGTGGAATAGTTTAAGAATGGCAAAACTTATATGAGAGAATGTTCTTATGAGTTACAGTACAATACAGTACATTACTGGTCAGAAGATAAACAAGACAATTAGTTTTAGATGTTGACGTTTGTTAACATCTTTGAGCCATCATCAAGAAGTTGTTTAGAGTAAGTCACACATCTTCCCCAGGTCGTCACACAATTGACTTATTGTATGACGGTGTACCCGTGCCTGGCTCTCCCTTCACCGTCAACGTAAGGAGGGGCTGTGACCCCAACAAGTGCCATGCCTTCGGTCCTGGTCTCGACCACGGCTTTGTCAACGAGGTCAACACATTCACCGTGGAGACTAAAGGTAAGAAACAATTAAGGCATTATTTCACAGACTCAGAGCCAGTGTTTGTACAGGAGTCTTTATCACGGTGTCTCTAGAGCAAAGATCACTAGTGTATAAAAGTTTACTTGGGGTGAGAAGATACATACAGTATCTTCCTATGAGGTTTAGATGTCCATAAAGGTTCACACTTGACTCACATGGACCACCAGTAACATCTGTACACACATAGGGCCATGGATCACCAGTAACATCTGTACACACATAGGGCCATGGATCACCAGTAACATCTGTACACTCACAAAGGGCCATGGACCACCAGTAACATCTGTACACACAAAGGGCCATGGACCACCAGTACACACACACCAAGTTAAAAACAGTATCATGTTACAGATGAGTCCCTGAAATAAAGCTGTGAGGGCAGGTGAATGTGATGTATATACTGTGCTGTTGACTCTTAGTTCATGGGGAAGTAACAATTGTGGGATCTGTGTTGTGTTTGGTGTTATCTTGAAACTTTTTATTGTACAGTATTCTTGCTTAAGGTTGTTGCTTGACTAAATAATTCTTGTTTTTACTCTTTTTTTATGTCTTTTAATATGTAAATTTTCATAAAGTGTTCATTGAAATATGTCAGCTGTTTTTATGTGTTGTCAAAGTGAGTAAGTACAGTATACAGTACAGTATGTATTTTCAAGATTTTTTCTTTTGTTAATAAGACTTCCTTTCATCATAAATGATTAATTCTATTATTGTACCTTAAGTCAATGGTGATAGATGTATCCGCCCTTCTCTTATATTCTCTCTCTCACGATGGTCGTAGGTGCCGGCACAGGAGGTCTTGGCTTGGCTGTTGAGGGACCATCTGAAGCCAAGATGACATGTAAGGACAACAGAGATGGCTCGTGCACGGTGGAGTACGTGCCTCTTGAGGCTGGCTGCTACGATGTTGCCATCAAGTTTGCTGACCAACACATTCCAGGATCACCATTCAAGGTAAACTAATGGGGCAAATTAGCAGTTTTAAATGTTTGTGTTTTTGTGTATCCTGTTGTGTGTAAGTGTACTATACTGTGGAGACTACATACAGGCTTCTCCACATTATGGAAAGGATGCAGTCTTGTACAACTGTCTGTAATGTGAAATCCCGTAACACTAAAGTAATTTTCCCTTTGATGCTCACCATAAGCAGTCCCTGGTTCATGGAGGTTCACTCTATGGAAATTCCAGATTATGATTTTTCTTGTCTCATGATTTTATTTATGAACAAAGAACTTTAAGTTATAAATATTTTTTGCTATTTCATTGCTTTTCCTAAATACATTATAGTATACTGTACAATATCATGGAAATATGCTTAAATAGTGCATTTTTTACTACTAGTATTTTTATTTATTTCACTAACTTATTTCATTATTCTCTAACACTTACATTGTTATTAAGTTTACAAATAAGCTTTCAATGTGTCATCATTCTCGTACAGTCACCATATAACTTACTCGTCAAACTCCCTGGGGACAAGTAGACTCGTCTTCACCACACGGTCACTCGCCCAGTTGCCTGATTGTCCAATGTCTCCTCATTTACTCTCATGTAATGTGCAGCAAATTAAATCAAATAAAATTATTCTGTACAGGTATCAATGGCTTAACCCTTTGACTATATCATAATACTCATGGGAATGTCATCAAATGTCAGGAAAGTTCTATATCCATTTCAATAACACGTTTCTTTATTTGATTATAGTACAGTACAGTACAGTGCAGTACAGTACAGTACAGTACAATACAGTACAATACAGTACAGTACTATGAAAGTTTCACAGTAAAATAAAATAATGAATTAACTTTAAGAGGAAACAGTGGACATATATGTTACTCAGGCTGAAAATTTTGTTGTTGACCGAGGTCTCGCCTCAGGTGTTTCCTGTCTCGGCAATTGACAGTCATTTGTGAGTCGAGTTGCATAAACTGACTTTAAGTTTAGTTTAGGATATGCTGATTCATTCCACATATTATGTTACTATAATGTTACTCTCCAGTGTCTCATTTCACATTATTATGGTGTATCATCTCAGGTGTCTGTGGACCAGAATGTAGATGCATCACAGGTGGTGGTTTGGGGCAATGGTCTGGAGCCTAGCAAGGTCCGGGCAGGTGTGCCTCTCACTTTCCATGTTGACGGCTCAAAGTCTGGCAAGGCGCCTCTAGGAGTTGATATAACAACAGAGAAAGGTTAGTTGGTGGGACTGCTACTCACTTCTTGTGAAGAACATTAACATCATGTCACTTTAGTTATTCAGTTAATGAAGATAATATTGGTACAGTGCAGTATGTTGTGTTGACTTAGAGGGTGCATTTACATCCATCCACATGAGTATCCTGAAAAGTTTATTGATATAAGAACATGTAGTTATAAAGTTTCTCTTAGATAGACCTCAAACACAGTGTAACCAACACATACAGATGTACATTTGTCCGGGTGTTTTAGTTTGATCAACCATGTCAACAAACACATTTTATAATTCTTTACCGTGATTTTTTATGTGGGGCCTCTTAGTGATCCTTGTTTACCTCACAGGTGCGTTACCCAAGAGTCCAGACGTCCGTGATAATGGTGACGGCACCTACGATGTGACGTACGTTCCTCATGCTGAAGGAACCATGCAGACTGCTAATGTTACCTGGGGAGGAAAACCTGTACCTGGAAGGTAGGTATTGGGGCAAGTTCCCCTCAACTGGATTACTTTACCATAGTAATAATAATACTGTAATAATAGTAATGGTAATCGTTAGTGATAAGCATGCTAGGAAAAAATCAGTACAGTATATAGATTTGATTAAGTGCATGGTAAGAGTACTGTAGATATATATATGCAGTAAATCTTGCCTGATCCTTGGGGTGAGATTGAGACGGACCTCACGGTTTGTAAGCACTGTGAGTTGTAAATCTGTCTTGCCTATGGGAAGTAAAGGGCTGTGTTCTGGCTCCCAAAATATTACATTAAGATTTACTTTAATAAAAAATTATGGTGATTTCAAATAAATAAATAAATAAATAAAATTTAGTTTTATATGTTTGGTAAACTCAGAAAATAAACTAAAACAAACAAACATGGAAAGTTTGTTATTGTTGTTAGGGCATTTGAGACCCCTGTGAGAAGCAGTACTGGCCTTTATTATTCCTAAGTGGATCATCTCTCTCTCTCTCTGTACAGTATATGCATGATATAGATAGATAAATATATATATATATATATATATATATATATATATATATATATATATATATATATATATATATATATATATATATATATATATATATATATATATATATATATATATATATATATATATATATATATATATATATATCATGTTACTGCACACGCAAACTTTTTAATTTTAGTTCAGTTGCTTATAGAAGTCTTTTATAATTGTATTTTTTGTCTCGGTAAATTTGTATCTTTTTTCTAGAGTTTTACAAGGCAGTTATTATTATGCAATGTATTACATAATTTATATTGTTTCTTTACATGACATCATCAGACAAACATTAATGTGAATATAACACAAAATAATCACAGCAGTAAGTCATACTAATATATCACAGTACTTACAGGTGTAAGTCAGAATACTGTACAGCATAATATATCACAGCAGTAAGTCATATTACAGCATTAATATATCACAGTACAGTACAGTAATATCTCCATTAGCCAGAATCCCTCAAACCCAGAACTCTCTGATGGCCGGAATTGAAATTTTCTCTGAAAATCGTTCTTAATGACGGAATTTTCCGGAAAATTCCGACTTTAAGAACGATTTTCTGGAAAATTTTGAGAAAATTTTCTGGGGGTGAGGGATTTCTTCCTGTCTTTGAGAGAGTCGTCTCGTCACCCAGAAATCTCTCATTCCCAGAAGTGTTCTGCACCAATTGTTCCAGCTAATGGAGATATCAATTATAATCACCATAATAAATTATATAACATCTACAAATCTCTTACATATTTTCTAAAGCATTACAAGAAGACAAAAAAGGTAAGTGAAGGAAACATGACAACCAGTTATAAACATTGTGGGTACTAGAGGGAACAGAACCAGTCACAAACATTGTGGGTACTAGAGGGAACAGAACCAGTCATAAACATTGTGGACATAAATAAGACGATAGTTCATATTATTATCTGTGGTGACATTACGAAGCAGTTGATTGAAGTGTTGTGGTAACTCCCTTAGTGTACTGTGACATAGTGAGGGTACTGTGACATAGTGAGGGTACTGTGACAGTTAGTGTACTGTGACATAGTGAGGGTACTGTGACATAGTGAGGGTACTGTGACATAGTGAGGGTACTGTGACATAGTGTACTGTGACATAGTTAGGGTTCTGTGACATAGTGAGGGTACTGTGACATAGTTAGTGTACTGTGACATAGTTAGTGTACTGTGACATAGTGAGGGTACTGTGACATAGTTAGTGTACTGTGACATAGTGGGGGTACTGTGACATAGTGGGGGTACTGTGACATAGTGAGGGGTACTGTGACATGTGAGGGTTACTGTGACATAGTGAGGTACTGTGACATAGTGAGGTACTGTGACTGTTAGACACATAGTGGGGGTGCTGTGACATAGGGTACTGTGACATGAGTGACATGGTGAGTACATAGTGACATGGTGAGTACTGTGACATAGTGAGGGTACTGTGACATAGTGATAATAGTGAGGGTACTGTGACATAGTGAGGGCACTGTGACATAGTGAGGGTACTGTGACATAGTGTACTGTGATAATAGTGAGGGTACTGTGACATAGTGTACTGTGACATAGTGAGGGTACTGTGACATAGTGAGGGTACTGTGACATAGTGTACTGTGATAATAGTGAGGGTACTGTGACATAGTGAGGGTACTGTGACATAGTGTACTGTGACATAGTTATTACTCTTACACCATTTACTGTACACACATCCCTACAGGGAGAGTGACTCTTATAGTGTTAAGTGTTATTAGATAATTTGATCCACATATTAGATAATGGCGTACACTGTGGTCGACTGTACCCAACTGTTGTGAAACTACTGGACTAACACTGCTCACTAAACCATGAATTACATCGACCTCATGGGTAATGATAATTTTGGGGGACTGTACATAGACACTGCAAGTACAGTACAGTTCAATATGTATATAGACATTGCATGTACACAAAGCACATACAGTAAAGATATACAAATACTGTACCTGCATTATAATGTACAGTAGCTAAAGCAACTATCTGTACATACTTTGTGGGAAACAATATGAGACCGTGGACGATAAATTTTGGTATACGAGGGCTGTCACTAGTCACACGTAAAATTTCGGAGCATATCGACCCCCACCTGCACAGATGGTTGTTTTAGCTACCGCACCTAGACAGTACAGGCATACAAATAAGGAGAGCCAAATAAAGGTGATGCCTTCGTGTATTATCTACTGTTATAAGTAATTAAGGGAGTCATGTTTGACTTGGATAATATGTTATTTTTACTTTTGTTAGTACTGTACAGGTAATGAGTTTTGTTTATACAGTACTGTATTTGACTGTTTTACTGTAGTTTGGTACTTGTCTTTCTTCTATAGTGTATTTGTTATAACAAGAAGTAAGTTTCATATTTAGAGTATAACATGTTTTACAGTTTCTAGTACTGACCTAGATTTAACATTTTCTAAAAAAAAAATTTTTTTTTATCCTAATTTATGATAATACATATTTGTATTTATTTCTATTTTATTTGGAAATTTTTCATGACTGTTTTCAAGACATTAATAAAGTTTGACTTAAAATGTTAACACCATTATTAACTGTGGTCTAACGCAGTAGGAATCCATTAATATCAAGATAATTCCATAGTTTCTTCTGGCTGCAGTCCATTCAGATTACGCGTGAGGTCAGCATCTGCCTCAATAGTCAGCCCGCTTACAAGGTAAACTGTAGAGGGCATGGGGCATGCTGTCCATGCCCTCTGATGCCATCTTGCTCTGTCAGTACCACAGTTCTGTACTGTACTGTAGTCCCAGTTTTTTATTTGACCGCTGGCTGCCATAGACCCGGAGGATGTTGTTTTAATCCACACGCCTGGTTTTGTTTTGGTTTTTAAGACTTATCTTAGTTTTTGTTTTATTTTGAGTTGTTTGAGCCTCCTTCCTTCTCTCCCTCATTATTGATTACATTATAATGATGTTGAGTCCTTTACCTTAACTAGATTATAATTTTTGAAAGTTTACTGTTGGTGTGCTGATGCTCCTCTTATGGTGTTGTAAAGAGTGTGATGAAATGTTGTACTTTTGTTCACCCTTTTAACACATTAATAACACCACTGCCTTGGTAACAGGTTATTAAACTTAAATTTAGTAATGTTATGGATCTAAGATCATTTGATTCTTCATATTTTATCTGGATCGCTGCTGTTGTACTGTATGTACTTGCCTCCATAGCTTGTATTAGAGTTTTCTTGGTATTGTATTGTATCTTGGTAAACGACCCCTCTTATTCTAAGCTAGTTACCATGTGTGGTGGGGGTGTGGCCGCTGAGTGGATACAGTGCTCACTGCCTGTCATAAGTGTTCCTGGTTTGATCCTGGGCACTCCCAGTCCACCCTGCTGTAAATAGGATACTAACACCACAGGTAGGGAAGTGAGTGCGGTGCCGGCCATATTACCTGCATGTGCACTGAAGGCTTAGTTTACAGCACTGTATGCTGTATGTATACTGTTCCTAACAGGCTGTCAGACCTATGGGGCTTATTTTTAATTTCACAGTACTGTATGTGATATTTTACTGAGTCATTCTTGTCCTCGGGTGTAGTGTTGGTCAAATTGGTAATAGTTACGGTATATAATACTTGAAGATTTTATGGTTGGCATATTTTGTGTGGATCATTTCTTCAGTCTGTCTTTATATATTAGAAGTGCTGTTAATGTTTGTGACTTGTATGCTACTGTACTGTATTACTGTGTACTGCACTGTACTACTGTGTACTGCACTGTACTACTGTGTACTGCACTGTACTACTGTGTACTGTACTGTATTACTGTGTACTGCACTGTACTACTGTGTACTGCACTGTACTACTGTGTACTGCACTGTACTACTGTGTACTGCTCTGTATTATCATGTCAGAGTTAATGGGTGGATTTATCAGGTTGTTTGCTCTGGAACAACAAAAAATTATTGAGGCTTTTTAATCCTAGGTGATGGGAAAAGTTTTATACACCAGTACATGCAATATACTGTACTGGATATACTGTAGGATGTAGATAGGGGAGAATTCCTTGGTACAGTGGTTGACAAAGGTATGGCTCCTCCATACCATTGATGATTATCTTTTATGGTGTGACATTCAAGTAAACTTTCCAATTTTAGTTTACATTTATAATTTAGTACCACTGTAGAATGCATATACAGTGAAACCTCTACCGGTATTTAATGGACTATGCTGAGATGAAATTCCATGATATCGAGAGTCTGTTAGTTGTGAATATCCCATCTGAAGGCTTATATGGAGAGAAATGCCATCATATGGAGGTTTCACTATAATTTGTAAAGTAACACTGGTAGGTTAGGTTAGGTTAGATTAGCTTAGCTTAGCTTACATTAGGTCAGGTTAAGTTTTATGTTATGGAATCCATTTTTCATCTTAAATTATTCCACCATTGAGTTACTTCTATACTGTATTGTACTGAGGTAGCAAGTAGAGGTAGCTGCTTGTTAGTGACTGGGTGTAACTAATGTCTCATACTTGATCCAGACATATTGATGACAAAAACAACTACAGTATATGTTAATAAGCAGATAAATAGAATGAATTTGAAAACATGTCTCACTCATTTTATAAGTACATCTACTGTACTATTCTGTTTGTTTGATATGCTTGATGCAGCCTGTACAGTCGCCAGCAAGATAGAGCATCAGATAACTTGTAGTGGATGTGATAGTAAATTAATACATACAGAACTGGAGAAAGGAAACAGGGCTTTGCCAGGAGTCACAATTTTGGCAAAGTTTTAAGATTACTCAATAATAATGATAATAATAATAATATTTACAGTAGTATGAGAAAGGTGCACTTTTTTAATGATTTTTTTTTCATACAGTAATACGTGATACAAATTTCACCAAAGTTACAAACCCAAACATTTTTAAACGTGTTATTGGAGTTGTTATTTACTGTATTTGGTGAGGGTGAAGAATATAGTTGTATAACAGGAGGAAGTGTCTGATGGTTTGGTTCATTATAATGTAAGTTCATATCAGGTCGAGTAAAAGGCTGAAGTCACAAAATTAATGATTTTATTCATAATTGGATATTTAAAACATTTTTCATTTGTATTTAGCTCAAACTTTTTTATACTGTAGTTCCTTTATACATTATTTAGGAAACACTTTACTGTATTTAATGGTAAAGTTTCTTCCTGTGACAAGACAAATACACCTGAAACTGTTTTAATTCTAGAAAAGTGGAAGATCTTTAATACCTGTACAGTAAAATAGTAAACATAATGATTCTGTACTATACGTACTGTATAATAATGATTATACAGTAGCAGCTTTTATTTCAGTCATAAAGCAAAGGTTACAAAGAAATTAAGGAGATAGAAGCTTTAAGAAACTTATTAAAGAATTATGAAAAAAAACACCTAAAAACGATTTACTGTACTGTATTATTTGTCTCTCCTTAGTCCATATCGCACACGTGTCCGTCCAGCTGTGGAGCCCAACAGAGTCAAGGTGTCAGGGTCGGGTGTGTCCAGTAAAGGTATCCCGGCATCACTCCCCACTGAGCTGGTCATAGACACCAATGATGCCGGCGTTGGAGACCTTCAAGTGTCTGTCACTGTAAGTACACACATACCTGCCACCTCTTTTGTGCTCACCAGTTATTGTTAGATATTTTTGTATACATTCTAGTCATTCTCTCTTTAACAAATTTCTACCTCTGTCTGCCTGTATTCTTTAGTCCTTTTTTTATTTTCTCTTATAAGGAGGAAGGGAAACAAACATCAAGGAAGGGAGGGAGATGGTAGGAGAGTGTAGTGCAATACAAGTGTAAAAAGTGATGAATATTGCTGGGAAAACACACACACATAGACACACACACACACAGACACACACACACACACACACACACACACACACACACACCCACCCACCCACACACACACACACCCACACAGACACACACACACACACCACACACACACACAGACACACACACACACACACACAACACAAACACACACACAGACACACACACACCACACACAGACACACACCCACACACACATACACACACATAGACACTCACACACACACACACACACACACACACACACACACACACACACACACACACACACACACACACACACAGTATATCTTGGAGTTATTCATACACAGGTGATGTTTGTATCACTATTGACTACACAATGTAATCTTCTAAACAAGAATGGTTTTCTTTTCAATTTTTTTTTTAATTCCTTTTAGTTTTACTGTTTGTTTTCCTTTCCTCTTGTTCTTTACACTTTTTAACATTAATAATCCTAGAGCCTTTGGGAAGCTGAATTATCAAGTACAGTACAGTACTGTACAATGCATGTACAGTAGTTTCTTCTTGTGCACCAATTTCCTAGTGTTGATATGTGTGTCAGTAACACCTTTTTATAATTATGTTATGTTATTCTTATATGTGAGGGAGGATTATCTGAGTCACTATAAAGGTCCGTTTAATACTAAAAGACTTATAGATAAGGAGACATATGTTGTAAGCATTAAAGTGATTAATATTATTATTTTTCATATATTATTTTGTAATTTCAGGGACCAGATGGCCACCCACGTAAAGTAAAGGTGTTGGACAATGGAGATGGAACCTTCAGCGCTTCGTATGTTCCCGACGACTGCGGCAAATACAAGGTGTCGGTCAAGTATGCTGACCAAGAGGTGGGGCACTCGCCCTTCCCCGTCCAGGCATATGCTACTGGGAAGGTTAGTGTCTGGGGTCCACACAGGAGGTGTATATTGTGGGGAAAGACGGGGCAGTTTACTACAGTGTATCAAGAACAAATGATCTTGTTTTAACCTTATTGAAATTTAGGTTTGTGATAGAAGTACAGTGCCTGTATACTTGATCAGACATACTGGTATATGTCAAGAACTGTGACTATATTTTTTTATATTATAGAAATTTAGAGATGATATAAATAATAATAATAATGATAATAATAATAATAATTATTCTGTATACATAATCAGACATATGTATCAAGAACTAGTATGTGTTTTGATAATACAGAAATTTTGATTTGTGATATTAGTACAGTAAACAAAACTTGGTACTGTATAGGCATGAGTTAGATCAGTAAAATATTTAAATACTGAATAAATCATTTCATCCATCCAGGCTGACAAGTGCAAGATCACAGAAGGCATCAATCATTCACTTACAATTGGTGAGGAATATTGTATCACCGTCAACGCCAAGAATGCTGGCAGTGGAGCGGTCACGTGCAGGATCCGTTCAACATCTGGCAGGTGAAGATCTCTCGTTAATTATTGTAACCATAGGAGAGTGATACATTGAGTTGTAGTGTCCTGGGCAGTTTATTGAGAATGTCGGGATAAGATTTGGTTGAACATACATTTGGTTGTGTGACGAGGCAATATAATACAGTACAGTATTAGGTTACTGATGATAAATTATAGTCTTATTTATGTGAAAAACATATTGATATTCTTGTTGATAAGTTATATAACCTGTAATGATAATTATATGCAGTATGTATAGCTATAGGATAATAAAAGGAAGAAGTACTGTACAATATTTCCTTACTGCCAGCAATATTTCAACTAATAATTGTTTTACTCTGGCAATAATCGCATAATAGTTTTACATCATAATCTTCACAATCTTGGGTCACATCAGGTCAGGTTAGAACATAATGGATTGATTATATTTATATTTTTTCACCATTTTGTTTACTTTCTCTTTTATTTTCTACTTTCTCCTTGTTACTCTCTTGTTGCTTCTCTCTGGAAACGGTCATCACAAACTGTCATATTTTCTTTGTGCAAACAGAAAGTAACTCATAAATTTGTTCAGAGAGTAATCTTAGTATTTCCTGTAGGTGTTTGACAGGTAAAGGTTTGGAGAGGTGTGGTGACCTGATGTTATGAATGTGGTAAACTACAGTATGTTTTAGGTTCATGTCTGGTGAGGGCATTAGGTTTGATTGGGATAGGTTAAATTATTAGAGGTTAGGTTAGATTAGCATAGGTTAGGTTAGCATAGATTAGGTTAGGTTAAGTTATGTTAGGTTAGGTTAGCCTCAGATAATTGTACAATATCATTTATGTTTTAGAAGGATGTGTAGTGGCTCAGGTGGTGTGTAAAATGATCAAAGAACAAACTCTGTTGTTTAGATGGATGCATAGTGAGGCAAGATGACAGTCCAGTAGTCATGCCTTGTAAGTCATTATAGTAAACCATATGTGATTTAATTGTCTATATTGACCAGCTTCTCTTTTTTCTACCTCTTAGTGACCTGGATATTGATATTGAGGATAATGGTGACGGAACCTTCAGCATCTACTACACCGTGAAGGATGCCGGGGAGTACACACTGTCCGTCAAGTTTGGTGGGCAGCCGGTTCCTGATGGCTTCTACTCCTTCACTGTGAGTACTCTATCTGTGTACTCTACTTATGTTATGATGTGTAATCTGTCTCCATATGGTCACAGACTAATGCAGAATCCATCACAGTACTAAAGTCTTGTTGATGTTGTGGGATTTTGTTTTCTCTCCGCTCTTTTAAGGACTTTTCTGTTATAGTCACGGGTGGGTGGGAGCAAGTGCCAACACAGACACTCTTCTTCATGTACTGTCAAGGGTTGCCACCATCATCAGGACACCTCTGATGTATGAACTAAGACACTTTTCTTCCCCTTAAGAACAATAATAACAGAATAATTGAAAACCCATAAGTAAAAATTTGTGTGGTTGTTGATAACTTAAATTGTGTATATGAATGAAGAAGAAATATGATTCAAGTTCTCTTATAGTAACAAAGTACAGTGGTAGAATCTGCATTAAGAACAGACATGTGCACAGGTAGGGCTCAAGGGGGGCCAATTACGAAGTGCTCTCCTCGATGGTGTTTTTTTTTTACCACTCATCAGTAACAAGAGAGTAGGGTATCCACTAGCCATGAAAAAAAAGGCTTATCAGTCCATATTGACAACCAGTATTTCGTAAAGCAGCAGTTTGTGTGTTGCTTTTATTGTATATTAACTATATTTCATTTCAAAATTATAAAATATACCAAAATTAAAGGGACATACAGCAACTTGCATATGGCCTCAAAATGGCTCTCAAATAGATCAGCTGTAAAGGCTTGTTTTGCTTGCCTCCTCCCTCAGGGGATGGTGCCCTTTTTGCAAACTCTCACCCCCCCCCCCCATCTGACAGTTCCTGTGCACGGCTCTGATTAAGAACACAAGTTTATGAACAGTCACCCACAAAAGTCTTGTCACCTCTCATCCTGAACGACAGACCTTGATATTCAGACCTGCAAATTCGAAACATTTATGGAAGGAATGATGCGTCAGGACTTTTTTGGGTGACTGTACAGGAATGTTACTGAGGTGAAGGAGCGTGGATGCTGCTGTGTATTAAGGTAAGTGTGAAGTGAAGAAATTTATTTGTTATGGACGTGGATGATTTTTCTGTATCATATTTCGTATTTGTGCACACTGTACTGTACTGTACAGTATATGGTATATTACAGTGCTACAAGTTTTTCTTCAGTTTTTCACGGAGATTAAAATATGTTAAAGTCTATTTTTTTATGAATACGTGTACAGTAGGTGATTTTTTTTTATAAGTGCATTACAAAATGTCTGTGATTTGGAAAAACAAACAAACGAAAAATCCCACTTGAGATGGACCAATTCAAACCGAAATGCTGTTTTGTACTCTAGAATATTCCGAAGCCTCAGTATGGTGTTTAACCCTCTGAGGATGATGGTTTAATATCTTTAGAATGACAAATAAATTATTTCACAGATTATAGTTTAACCCTTAGAGTATGATGGTTTAACCCCTGGGGAATGGTAACTTAACCCTTCATCCTGAAAGAATTAAACTGAAAGACTGACCTAAGCCCTGACAGCGAGCGTTTGTCAATTATCAAGTAAAAACACGTGTAATATAAAGTGTTTTATGTTAAAAAGCGTGTTTGTGTTTGTTGCTTCAGCCGTTTACTGTTACTTTTTCCACTTGTCTTGCATCTCGCCGACCTACCTTATCTTCTTTTGAGGTTCTGGTTTCCTTTGATCGTCCGTGTGTGGAAGTGGAAAAAGAGGACAGATAGTTGCTAGTTAGTTAAATACTTTGGTAAGACTTCACGGTTATCCCAGACAACTACATACAGTACATCAGTGGTGGTGGGAAGAGGAGGAAGGCAGGCATGTGTGTTAATAGTGGGTGAATAAGTGTCTCATTGACCAGTATCTGTGTAAAGGTGACAAGCGCCTCTATTGTAATGATTTAACGCATCAATGATAAATATACCGAACTATATTATCTTCAAATTTAGGATTGGTGGCGATATATAATGTACCCTTTTGGGGATAAATTTTGCATGCATGATAGTTACGACACAAAGTCCTTGAATATGTTAATTTCCTTAATGTATTTTTACACTTCATCTGTCACATGACTGGGAAGGGGGGGGTGGAGGGGGCATCATCGTCACCTGTGTTGTTTGTGGGTCTTGTGTCTGTCAACTTGTGCTGCATTCTCCTTATCCTGAGATGTTTGTTTATGACTTAATTGTGCATAACTCTATGAGGTTTTTTATTAGTAGGCTGTGAGATCATTTGTGTTTCTCAGGCTTGTACAGTATTTAGTATTGCAACACCAGTTCTTAGTCATGCAACACTGGTTTTTATTAGCGTCATATATTAGGTAATAAAGTAGATAGAGACAGCAGCAAGGAGGAGGAGAGGTGGGAACTGTTGGAACGCACCGAGAGATTATGTCACATGTCTAAAGTTTATTACTAGACGAGCACTTAAATAACTTTAAGAGTCCGACCTTCAGCGTTTTAGATGTTATCACCAACTTAAACTTATGAGGTGTGGCACAGAACAGGAAGGTAAGTCAACCCAACCAGAACTTCATTTCCTTTAATTTTCTTATTGGCTCAAGTTATGGTGAAGCTGTACAATTATTTACATATTAATGAACATTTAATTTTTAACACTGCAAATAACTTGATGTTTTAGGAAGTTTTATTGGTAACACTGCAGATGAGGGACCTTTTTGCCGCTTATTATGTCAATTATTTAGTAAGATATAAGTCAGACATATCGTTAAGGGTGATGAGGATGTTGTTTTTTCTATAACTTTAGGCCTATTACACTTTGCCCAAATAATTAAGACCTCTGTGACTCACTTTAGGGATTGATAAAGAGTTTTTTATTTCATAGATGTATCGGATAAAATGTAACTACACGGTAATGAATATAAATGCACCTCTAAACTGAGCAGGAGAACTGTAACAGAATACCAGTAGGTGTCTTGCTGTAATGTTGTTTACGTACAGTTAGTGCTTGTGTGTCCCAGAGGCCTGATAGCCCATTAGGGACATTCCAGATAAGATACAACGTACTGAACATTGTGTTAAGTGTTTAGTACACAAGGAGAAGTTGTGGTTGGCACTGCATCCAGCTGCCATCACTTCCCTACTAGTAAAGTCAGGTTCCTTTACATAGCTGGGCCGATCATGTGAACATTAGCCCCTTAGCTTATCTCATCTAATGTTAACTGAATGGGGTTAGGTTAGGTTATATTGTGTATGTTATATTAGATCAGGTTAGTTTAGGTTATGTTGTGTTAGGTTAGATTAGCATTAAGGTGGTTAATTTTAAAGGGAAATGAGCTGGGTCTAAACTTCACGTGATCACATAGTTGATTGGACTGAGGGAGGGAGGGAAGGGGGGGGGGGCTTGGCAAGACCCAGTGACATTTGGAGAAAAAACAAGCACTATAACCACTAAGGGTAGCTATTATATACCCACATATCATACATACAATACTGAACAATTAAATAATCAGATAAGAATACGTACTGTACTGCAATCAGAAATAAGGGCACAGGATGGCAAAAAAAAAAAAATTAACCTAAATGTCTCGGATTCTGAAAAGAGGCGTAATGGCAAATAACTAAGAGAAGAGAATGAACAAAAAATGTAAAAAAAAAAATTGGCTTCTGTTTAAATATTTACTTAAAAAAACATTAACTAGGAAATCCGTCTGTAATCTTGTTGCTGAGCCCCAGACAAACTTCAAAAGGACTGTATATATTCCCTACTGATATAGATAGCACACTCCCTTCCCTTCCCTGACACCTGTATGGGAGGACAGACGAAAAGAAAGGAAGAGAAAAAGAGAGTATGGGGATAAAGAAGAGAGGGGGAGGGTCGAGAAGAAGGGAAAAGAAGAAAAGAACATGGAAAGTTAGATAGAGAAGAGGAAAGGGATAGGTATTAATAGGGGAGGAAGAGAAGAGAGTAGAGAAACAAAGGTGGAGGAATGGAGAAGGGGGAAAAGAGGGAAAGAAAATGGGGGTGAGGGAAAGAAGAAGAGGAAAATTAGAGAAGAAGAAGAACAGACACAGACGAAAGATATGTTTAAAGATGAAGAGGAGAGAAGTGAGGGGAGTAAGAGAAAATACCGAAAGAAGCATCAATGAAGAAGGAAACAACATGGAGTCTGAGAAATATATAAATAGATTTGATATTTTTCAACACAACTAAGAAAAAAAAAAAAACCCACGAAAAGTAAACATTCAGGTCACTGCTGCATACAATATCTACTTAAACTTATTTTAATTAACATAAATATTTAATACGTCAATCAGATGTATCAATAAACTAACGTACGGTACACTTCCTAACAGTCAAATAGGTAGGTAGATTAACACATTACTGATTCTTATTGGTTTAATTATAATAATAATAATATATGTTTATTTATTTTTAACCTCAAGTAAGGGTTTTAAGGCCTAGGGGGGAAGGGGTGTCTTTCCATCTACACCTTCCTAGGGGACCTTGAGGGGTGGGTGACAGTAGTGGTGATGGTGGTGTTGATGGTGATAGTGGTGTTGATGGTGATAGTGGTAGTGGTGTTGATAGTGGTAGTGGTGTTGATAGTGGTAGTGGTGTTGATGGTGATAGTGGTAGTGGTGTTGATGGTGGTAGTGGTGATGGTGATGGTGATGGTGGTGTTGATGGTGATAGTGGTGTTGATGGTGATGTGGTGTATTGATGGTGATAGCAGTAGTTGTGTTGATGATAGTGGTAGGTGTTGATGGTGGTAGTGGTGTTGATGGTGGTAGTGGTGTTGATGGTGACTGTGTGTGTAGTGGTTGATGGTGATGGTGATGAGTGGTGTTGATGGTGATTGAGTGGTGGATGGCATTGTTGATGGTGTGTGTGTGTGTGTGATGGTGATTGAGTGGTACTGGTGTTGGTGATGGTAGTGGTGTGTGATGGTGTTGATGGTGATAGTGTGTGGTGTGGTGTTGTGGTACAGTGTGTGTAGTGTTGATGGTGTTGTGTGGTGGTGTTGATGGTTGGTGGTGTTGATGGTGATGCTGTGTGTGTGGTGTTGATGGTACAGTGTGTGTGGTGTTGATGGTGATAGTGGTAGTGGTGTTGATGTGTGGTAGTGGTGTTGATGGTGATGGTGGTAGAGGTGTTGATGGTGATAGTGGTGTTGATGTGTGTGTGGTGATGGTGGTACAGTGTGGTGTGGTGTTGATGGTGCGGTGTTGGTGGTGTGGTGTTGATGGTGATAGTGGTAGTGTGGTGTTGATGGTGATAGTGGTGTTGATTGATGATGCAGATGGTGATAGTGGTGTTGGATTGATGATGGTGTTGGTGATAGTGGTGTTGATTGATGATGGTGTTGGGTGATAGTGGTGCTGATGGTGATTGTGGTGTTGATGGTGGTAGTGGTGTTGATGGTGGTAGTGGTGTTGATGGTGATAGTGGTAGTGGTGCTACGGTGATAGTGGCGTTGATGGCATTATGGTGCTGATGGTGGTAGTGGTGTTGATGGTGATAGTGGTGTTGATGCAGATAGTGGTAGTGGTGTTGGTGATAGTGGTAGTGGTGTTGATGGTGATAGTGGTGTTGATGGTGATAGTGGTATGGTGTTGATGGTGACAGTGGTGTTGATGGTGGTAGTGGTGTTGGCTGGTGATACTGGTAGTGGTGTTGATGGTGATAGTGGTAGTGGTGTTGATGCAGATAGTGGTGGTGTTGATGGTGATAGTGGTAGGTGTTGATGGTGATAGTGGTAGAGGTGTTGATGGTGATAGTGGTGTTGATTGTGATAGTGGTGTTGATGGTGGTAGTGGTGTTGATGGTGGTCGTGGTGTTAGTGGTAGTGGTGTTGATGGTGATAGTGGTAGTGGTGTTGATGGTGATAGTGGTGTTGATTGATGATGGTGTCGATGGTGATAGTGTGTTGATTGATGATGGTGTTGGTGATAGTGGTGTTGATTGATGATGGTGTTGGCATGCGGTGTTGATGGTGATTGTGGTGTTGGATGGTGGTAGTGGTGTTGATGGTGGTAGTGGTGCTGTTGGTGCATTGTTGCGTTGATGGTGGTAGTGGTGCTGATGGCATTGCGGTGTTGATGGTGATAGTGGTGTTGATGGTAGTGGTGCTGATGATAGTGGTGTTGATGGTGATAGTGGTGTTGATGGCGGGAGTGGTATGGTGATGACAATGGTGTTGGAAGGATGGTGATAGTGGTGTTTACAAGTTGTTGTTTTTATTTACCCACAGCACTGAATTATCTGAATGGCTGGTCTGTTCTTGTGTTACCCTTCCTCACATGCATCCCTGGTCAGTACTTCGAACTTTGGGGACATTGGGAGCGATTACTGCTTACAAAAATATCTTAAAACTGATGTTATTTAGTTCCCATCTTCGTGTGTGTCTCTCGAAGCTTCTAACACCTGTATTTGACCTATTCTTGGTTGAATCGACTTAATGTTTACTAATACAGTTGACCTTTAGTGTTTACCTCACGCTGTAGGTAAGATGGGTGTATCCAAGGTTCAACACTAATAAAAGAATTCCTGTGGGGCTTATCTCCTGGGAGGGGGAGGGGGGGGGTAGAGCAGGTGTGGAAGACGGACACACACAGTTGTGTTGTGGTAATAGGAACGCGAAGTACCTTTTGCTGGTCTCTCTCCTGCCTCTCCTGCTTGGCACCACTGCGTGTGTGTGTGTGGGTGGGTGTTCGGTATACGGTGTGTACTCTCTAATAGATGCACTGTAAACATTATATATATACTGTAAATGACTTAAGCCAATAGGAACAGTCTATTTAAAACATTCTGAGCCAATAATAGGAAGAGTTTTATTTAAACATTGAGCCAATAGGAAGAGTTTTATTTAAACATTTTGAGCCAATAGGAACAGTCATTTAAACATTCTGAGCCAATAGGAAGAATCTCTCATTTAAAACATTGAGCCAATAGGAAGAATTTACTTAAACATTTGAGCTAATAGGAAGAGAGTCTCATATAAACATTCTGAACCAATAAGAACAGTCTATTTAAACACTCTAATAGCAAGTCTTATTTATACATTCTAATAGGAAGTCTCTATTTAACATTCTGAGCCAATAGTAACAGTAATTTAAACACCAATAATATCAGTAGTCTTGTTTTAACAGATACATTCCTAATTATTTTAAAGTTTCATCTCAGAATTACATACTTATTATCCTGGAGATTATTGTTTGTTTGTTACAGGTGAATTTAGAACCATTTTATTGTTTACCATTGTTTGTTAAATTGTTTACCTATTTTATCCTGATGAACCAATGTGATCTTTAATGATAGTTTGAAGGCAGACAGACAGAGATAACTCATAAAGATCTCAAAAGGCAGACGGTCAGATAATCAGTTTTCTTTAATATATCGCGAGTTTAGGATCGTTTTCTTTATAGGGCAACGGGACTAAATAAGTAGTGCTTATGATTATATGGTTATGATTAATGTGTAAAATAAGCAAGGCGGTTGATTATGACTAAAATTTGTGTGTTAATCAGGTTAAGTGGTAGAATATGACTCAGAGTTGTGTATAAATAAGGGTAAATGTGCATAAAGTACAGCAACAATGGAATTCTGGAAAAAAGTCTTTCTGGTGAGTTTTGATGCAATTAGTTCAAATCTGACCTTCGTTTTTGTCAGAAATCACTCGTTTGTGATTTAACCCCCCCCCCCTCTCCACATAATAGTTTTATCGATTGCGTGTTCTGAATTCCCGGTACTTTGTGCTTGCTAACTTAGGTCAAATTTCACTTATGCACCGGTCTTTGTTGGGTTATTAGAAATTTGTTTTCCGACGTTATTTGATGAGTTTCGAATGAATTTGTTATTCATTTCAGCTGGAAATCAAGTTTTTGAGACCCCCCCCCCACTCATCAATCTTAACAAATTTTTTCTCGAGTAAATCACATAAATTAAATACCAACCAACCAACCAAACCAAACCTAACCTGACCTAACTTAACACTATTTTTCTGATGAAACTCTTCAATTGACGTAAAGTAATCTCTATCACAATGTCGGCACAGCTCTTTCCACCTGTTCAGCCATATCTGGTTATTGTGGTACTGAAAAATCAAATCTCCACTCCCGACGCACCCACGTATTGTTCGTTGGCTAAGACAAAAAACTCTTGCTCAATTATAAGTCCCCTATCGCTATAGCCAATAACTCCCACACCATCCGCCGCCACAAGAGTTGTAGACGCTAAGCCAACACACATGTAAGGAGCACTGTGTGATGGGTGGTCAGACCTCTGTGAGACGTGAACGGCGACACTTGTGACTGACCAAATATAATATTGGAAAAATTAATATTTCGGTTATCTTTAATTTCCGGCGGAAAAATCATAAAAGAAAAAGGTCTTAGAATTGTCTAAACATTATGAAGAACATATTAATAGCGAGAGAAAGACTGGTACATGATTGAAATTTCACCCAAACTTATACCATGTAACTAAACTAAACCTATCCTAACAACCTAGTCGGGAGCTCGGACCCCGGTGATCACCTGGGAGGGGGCTTCGCTCCCATACGCCCAAACGCTATTTAATAACCCCAGAATCGCGTGGTCAGCCTCCACGAGAATATAAATAGCTGTTAGGGTATTTATTACCTTACTCTGAGTCGGGGACCAGAATACGTCGTGAGTTCTCTCAAGTTTCCTAATTTTTAGAATGAAATAATATGACAAACTTACAATAATCGAAACCACATCCAGCACGTTATGGCTCCATGACCATGTTGCAACTGATTAAAAACTCCCGCGTCTTAGCACTCACGCCGAATATTGAACGCTAATCGGTTGAATCAAAAGTTAAGATTTTTTATTGGATTTGATTGGCTGCTTCCCTCGGCACTTCATTATTATCAATTTGCGACGGAAGTGTAATTTAAGAAAATGATTATAGAGAAAATAGTTTATCGATTGAGTAGTGAATTGTGTAGTTATGTGGTTGCTGTAAACTGCATCATTACCTTGGATGGGGGGGAAATAAGTGTCATTATCAGGTCTTTTCACTGAGGTGTCCCTTTACTAAAAACAGAAGATATGTGAAACGCGATGATTTGCAATGTTTAAGGTTATTATATGATACAGGAATAAGACACTGGCAGGGAGTCACACAGAGAGGTACTGGGAGACGGGTCTGAGACAGGCTAATGGTGACGGGTACTGGGGGACGGGCAGAGACAGTTTTCTGGTGACTGGTACTGGGGAACGCACCAGAAGTCTCTTAGGTGACACGGTTGGCTCGGGGCCACTTCTCACATACCTTTCCATTGATCATGTTAATCGTGTTGGTTTAAGCTTTAATTGTTGACGTGGTTCTGGTTTAAGGTTTAGCAGTGTCACGGCGGGCAATAAATATTATGTTGAGTTTTAAGTTGACCTGAAACATTGTTGTTGTTAGGTAGAGCGAATCCTTGTGGATGGTTCGAATGTCTCTTTTACACAGGATCTCTTAGCATCGTTCTCAATGCTTCAACACACAGAGGTCTTTATGCATCGTCTACAGTACCGTCTAAACATCGGTCTCAAATCATGGTTTCTTTATTAAACGAGCTAGTAACATTTATGAAAGGTTGTAGCTATTGATATTATAATGTATCTCAATATGTTAGTATTGTACAAAGTTATTGTCTTTTATTTGCTAAATATTGGGGAAATTAGGCGGTAAAGTTAATTGAAATAAAATAGATTCTACCTCCAGCTGTTGATCGTCATTTGTTCTTTCTCTCAAGGAATCATTATACAGATTCTCAAAGATTCGTAAAATGAATATTTCTCGTACCTGAAGGTGTAAGAATGTACCTAACTGTTTGACTGAAGATAAAACACGAAAATAACATCGTAATTCCACCAAGACTCTACCATAACTTCATAACTTCACTTAACATCAACAAGGCGAGAAAATTAAAGTAGAGAATATTTTCGTAAATGTTCTGTAACATAATTTTGTCTCCTATCTGGTGTTTAAGTTAACATATCTAGTTAAGGTAGAGTCTCGCTGTATGTTCATTAATTTTGTGTTTTATCTCAAGTCGACCACTCGGGAATCTTCTCACACCTCCAATAAACTCAGTAGGAACGTTTATGAACATGACCTAAAGTGTGTTATTGGAGTAGTCAAGCCAACACACTACTCTAAATATTCTCGTGGGGTAAATGAGGGGACAGTCTCCCGGAATTAGCCCAGACATTGAATTCTGTAACTTGGCTTGACCTTGCGTGGCCTTGGTGTTAGTGCTGTGGTATATATATGAACGTCTCTGTGCTTCGCCTTGCACGAGATGTAAAGAGGGTGCCCAGTTAACTAGCCCTTGAGTATACTAAGTGACAAATCTGATATCTGAAATCTCAATCGGTATTAAATTTTCCCTATATAAGATCCTATGGAGACGTGATATGCAGTTATCTGAGTTTAAATTCGTTTTTTTTTTACATTTTACAGTGACGTGAATTATTATATTTTACATTACCAACTGTTCATTTGAATGTATATTTTATTGTTTTTCCTCTGCCTTTTGAATTTATTTATTTTATTATTGTATATTTGTTAGAGCGTGTGTATATTTTGGTTGTTTTGATATACCGGAAGTAATGACAGTTGTTTCTTTGTTCAGTGAAAAATGATTTCTTAAAGTTTCTATGTTATGGAGGGTATTTACACTGGTATTTAAAACAAATTCATTGACGGACACTTGGAAAGAATTAGTTTGCTAAATCATTGTCAAGGAAATATCCTTCCCTCCGTGGCGCGAGAAGCCTTTCTTCCAACACGACAAATTACTGGAACGTGAATGAAATATTTGGACCAATGGGCCATCCCTTCAAAAATTATTTCAAAACTTTTATTGTCGCCAGTGTTAGTTGATTGTGCTGAATAATGATAAGTTGAGCAAAGTTATAATATATTTTTATTAAGGTAATGTAGTGCGATTTATTGTTATTAATACCGTTGATAAAACAGTTTCCTGCGCCCGTTGTAAGATTTATGCCACCAAAACGTCACTATATAGTGTACAGTAAGTACCTCGACGACTGTTCCTGTCATCTCTTATGCTGCCACGACATTTAAATAATTTTATTATAAAAAAATTAAACCTAAAACTTATGATGTTATGTGCCGTTCAAACCTTAACAAACCTTCATAACCTACCTATGTGTGGGTTTACAATCTGCAGTTATATATATAATCACAGAAGAGGCCTACAGCAAAAGTGTAAATATGATAACGTGGGTTTCTCTAGTTATTATTAGGCTTCCTCGTACCAACTGTAGATGCAGTACACTGCTTCTCGCGGAGGAACAGGGTAACTAACACAAGACGAACTTTCCAGTGCGAAGAATTTTTGTGGGCATAGCGGAGGGGAAAAAATCCCCCGAATAGAAGTTATAATTACCCACTAGTCATTATTACCATGGCATAAATTTTGTGCCAGTACGAACCTATATTATTCTCCGATATTATTTTTATATGGTGCCCCTCAAATGAAATAATGGCGAGAAGTAGTCAACCGTGATACTATACACCAATTTCTTGTTAGGGTTGGCAAACAGCGAGAAAAAAAAACGATGGCGGGGAGAGTTTAGGTGTTGGCGCCAAAACGCTAAGAGAGATAAATTTTGTGGATCAAGCGAGCACCTTAGTTACTGAGGAATATTTTTAGATACTCCCGTGACTTGATAGATCGTTGGCCATTATTTTTTTTTGTCAATGTTAATTCTAGTATACTTGTATACTGTTTTAGTGTTATTTAGTTATTTAGTAATATATATCAATGCTCATTTGTCCTGATAAATATCTGACTAGATTTTGATATTGTACCCATTGGGGTTGAATGTGCGTTTTTTTTTAAATTAATTAATTCAAAATTCACTTTCTTTCTTTTTGGTCCTTGTAATAGACCTGTTGTGGAAACTAATACTGCACTAAATTAATATCCATATGTTGTATTTTGTACAGTAGTGGGAGTTCCCATTCATTCAATTTTCGCCGATCGTATTGAACATATATGTCTAATTTCTACCTCCACTTCACTAATTGCGTTTGGTCATATATGAGAGGATAACGTTATGAGAGCGCAACATTAACCATATATTTTATGTATGATATATTACCCAGTAAACCATCACGACCGTCACCGTTCTTATATCATATCGTTAACCACTTTTATTGGTGTTTACAGTGAGGTAATGTATACATGCCCGAGACTGTGGGAGGGAGAGAGGAATGGAAGGAGAGGTGGAGGGAAGTAAGTCAGGCAGAGGTGGAGAGGGAGGGAGGGACGGACGGAGGGAGAGAGAGAGAGAGAGGGAGGGACGGAGAGAGGGAGAGGAAGGTCTTGGGATATTTTCACCCACAGTTAAAATAACCCCAGACATGCAAGTAATATCACACAATTAAACACCAATTTTCACTACACACACACTACTTATGAACTGTTGCTGTATTGATCATGCTCACTCACAGATGAACCGCTGCTGCTGCCCCCACCAGTTACCGGATGTTGTGCAGCACGTGTGTCAGGTCATTATTACCAGCATGGCCGGGGTCTACACCCAGGTGTTAATGGTGAAACACAGGCTGGTGTACAACATCACTTTATGATAGTCACTAAATTCAATTTTCACCGGAGTCAATATCAGTCCCATTCATTAACTGGGATAAATTTTACGGCAGAAGGGACCTTTATGTTAGGGATGGGGTGCATCTGTCTAGGGATGGTGTGGCAACCCTGGCTGGCTCTCTCGAGAGGGCAATTCAAAAGATGTCGAAGTCTTTAAACTGCTAGGGGAACATGTGAGCACAGGGGTGGAGGAGACTGCAGTGGGAGCAGGTAAACAAAGTGAAAGGTTACAGGGTGCTAGGAATGATGACAAAACTAAATTAGGCAGGGAGTTAAAACCTAAACGCGTCAAAGAGAGGGCTCAGAACACGACTAACTTAAATGTCTACGACACAAACAGTAGAAGTATGAGAAACTAAATGGATGAAATCAGGGCGTTGGTATGTTCCGAAAAAAATATGTAATAACAGTCACCGAAACATGGATAAACATAGACTCGCATGAGTTACCTGTCGAATACCAAATTACAGTTTACAAATTATTCCATACCGATAGGCAGATTAGGAAAGGAGGCGGAGTAGCAATCTATGTCAGGGATAATCTGAAGTGTGAAATAAATAAGGAAATAAAAACTAAACTGAATACAGAAACAATTTGGATAGAATTAACCGATGGTAGAGAAAAATTAATCATTGGAGTAATATATAGACCTCCCAATCTTGATAGAGTGGAGGCTCATGGCATTAAAGGAGATATTCTAAAATGGATTAGGTCGTAGTTACAGGAGAGGAAACAGTGAGTGAGCATTAATGGCACTAAATCCGATTGGAATAACGTCACTAGTGGAGTTCCCCAAGGCTCAGTACTTGGACCATTATTATTTATTATATACATAAACGACATAGATATCGGCGTAGACAGCAACATAAGTAAATTTGCTGATGACACTAAAATAGGGCGTGTAATTAAATCTGACAAGGACTCCGCAAAACTACAGGAAGATCTTAAAAAAAATTGAATGTCTAAAAAATGGCAGATGAAATTCAATGTGGACAAATGTAAAGTACTTAGTCCAGGAGATGTAAACAGAGAAACCAGATATCAGATGAACAACGATTTTCTTAAGAGTTATTCCCTTTTATTCTCCATTTTTAACACAGCAGTTTGGTCACCAAGTACGTCACACAGGCACTCTACGACATCAGTCTTAACTGGCTGGTAATATTAGGTAAAGTGTCACCGCCAGTAATGACTCAGTCTGCCTTTATCAGGTGAACGGTCGCAAGCTGGTTTTTATTTCCGTTGCAGCCCAAATTATCTTTTGGGGTTCCTTTAACTATGTGTTAGATCTGTGGGGTTTTCAGCTCACATGATAAGTTGCAGTTGACTATCTCGCCTTCACTATCCGGTACTAAACTTACTGTACTATATAAAGTACAATGAAGTTGGTACTTGGTGTGGTGGTTTGCATACCCCCAGGGTCTCCTTAGTGTGTTGGCAAAGCTTCACGTCTCTAGGTGTCATAGTACTGGAGCTACGGCGGTGGTGGCTGTTGGTGTCTTATTGTCTAGTGCAAGACCATGGCTACGAGAGAGAGAGAGAGAGAGAGATCAATTGCTAAAGGATGGCGTCACGGTCAAGTACAGGTATAATGTACAATAATTAGTACCACACAAACTGAAGGCTTTTGGCAGTCGTCCCTCCTAATTCATTTATATTTAAGAGGCTGGCAACGAGGTGGTTTGGTAAAGTTGATCTGGTTAATCTAGGTTTATGAGAAATATTTATATTATGGTGTAGAAAATTACTTATCGTCATCTTGTTAATAAATATCTTTGTATCACACGGTTTGTTTATCATCTTCGCCATCTACAGGAAGGTCTTATGGTTCACGTGTACTCAAGTAGAAATAAATGAATTGTTTGTCTCATAGATAATTTATTTTGAAAAAGTAGTGCTGAAGTGTGTTTGGATTCTGTTTTATTACCCAACTGACAACTATTGGTGTCTTTCTGTCTGTCTGTCTGTGCTGTGTCTGTCTGTCTGTCTCGCCAGTACAATTCAACAACGGGTGTGTAGACTATTACCAAACTAAGACTGGTTTGATCATTCGGTGACAAACTCCACATGATAAACTCTATGGTATAATTCTTGCCAAAATGGACCAAATATTGACATAGTAACGGTGCGTGAACTGATGACACATGGATCAAGGTGTTGTTATTTGGTTGTTACAGAAAACGATGGTCTGAGAAAATCTTCAGCGGTGATTACATTAATTTGTAACAAGAGCGTCGCTAGTTTCATAGTTACCGTACCGTGTTAACTTGGCCGGCAGGATGTGCTTCTGCTCGTGGTGATGCATTCATTGAAGATTTATCCATTTGCCTTCAACATAAAATACGACTTCAATGTATAAATACAACACCAAAATTATACTTGAAATTCGAGCTTAAGTAGATAGTCACTATACACCAGACACCATTATGGTACAGTAGATACATTCACTATACACCAGATACCATTATGGTACAGTAGATACAGTCACTATACACCAGACACCATTATGGTACAGTAGATACAGTCACTATACACCAGACACCATTATGGTACAGTAGATACAGTCACTATACACCAGACACCATTATGGTACAGTAGATACAGTCACTATACACCAGACACCATTATGGTACAGTAGATACATTCACTATACACCAGATACCATTATGGTACAGTAGATACAGTCACTATACACCAGACACCATTATGGTACAGTAGATACAGTCACTATACACCAGACACCATTATGGTACAGTAGATACAGTCACTATACACCAGACACCATTATGGTACAGTAGATACAGTCACTATACACCAGACACCATTATGGTACAGTAGATACAGTCACTATACACCAGATACCATTATGGTACAGTAGATACAGTCACTATACACCAGACACCATTATGGTACAGTAGATACAGTCACTATACACCAGACACCATTATGTAGATACAGTCAGACACCATTATGGTGCAGTAGATACATTATACACCAGATACCATTATGGTACAGTAGATACAGTCACTATACCAGACACCATTATGTGATACAAGTCACTATACCAGACACCATTATGGTACAGTAGATACAGTCACTATACAGACACCATTATGGTACAGTAGATACAGTCACTATACACCAGACACCATTATGGTACAGTAGATACAGTCACTATACACCAGACACCATTATGGTACAGTAGATACAGTCACTATACACCAGACACCATTATGGTACAGTAGATACAGTCACTATACACCAGACACCATTATGGTACAGTAGATACAGTCACTATACACCAGACACCATTATGGTACAGTAGATACAGTCACTATACACACCATTATGGTACAGTAGATACAGTCACTATACACCAGACACCATTATGGTACAGTAGATACAGTCACTATACACCAGACACCATTATGGTACAGTAGATATATTCACATATCATTAACGAGCATATCATGCACGTATATAATTGGGGTATTAAACTAGACTTCAAAAGCAGTAAGACTGGTAGCCGTAGCCAGGGGCGTGAGGGGCGCCACATTAGTTGCTTCACAGATTGTTAGTCGACTCTCATTTGGTGTTTTCCTCGCGCTCTCCAGATTTTCGTGTATATATTAAAAGTTTTTGGTAATTTATAAGTAAGTTATTGTATCAATTCATGTTTTTTTTATTTCAACTCATCAATTAACTATTAAAAAAATACAGTAATTGCCAACGTTTTCGACATCTTTAACATAATTTATTTTTAAAAAATATATATACTTAAGTCATTCGATATCTACGTTACCTTAATTGTTTTATATTTTATTTTTTATTTTTTTTACTCCTAAGTGAAATAATTTTTGTTTTGGGGTTCCGCCGTTTTCGGAGTTGTACTGTTGCTGCCATTATCGTGTTCACTTTTTGGGGGGCGGGAAGGTCGCCTGGGATGTTGATGGCCTCCCACGCGCGTTGTTGGCGGGGTTCTTGGCTAACACTTGGTGGGCATGAATCACGGCCGCCACCACCACCACCTGCCTAGGTATAATGGCTCCCGCCTCTTACTGCCCCAACACTCCTTATTGTGTGTGTGTGTTAATCACCAGGTGTAATATGCTTGGGGTTGTGGCTAATCTTCAAGTGATGAAAGAAATTGCGTCAACATAACACGGATATTGTAAACAACTAAATTCAGTGTTCGTGATTGTGCTTGCCGTCTGTCCGTCTGTGTATGAGCTAAAATGGAATCGTTATGGGTGTAAATAGTTCGTTTTCTATGGGGAGTAATTATTTATGACTTCACGGCCGCTGATTTTTCATAGAAAATTAATTT
The DNA here is from genome assembly GCF_018991925.1 of Homarus americanus. Lineage (NCBI taxonomy): Eukaryota > Metazoa > Arthropoda > Malacostraca > Decapoda > Nephropidae > Homarus > Homarus americanus. Next base: position 6,956,207 of record NW_024732780.1, read on the forward strand.
AAAAACACCACTATTTCAAGCAGAGAAGCGTTGTTAGAAGACCTCACCAACCTAACCAAAGAAACCCACCTAACTTTACCTAACTTCCTAGCAGTTAGGCTCAACCCTCTGAACCCCCCCGCCCTCCCTTGGGCCCAGCCTATTAAACATAAAGAACTTACTATGATATGGTGTAATTTTGTTGATGTGAGAGCAGCTGCCTCACCCGTGTGGCTCATAAACATACACCGGTGACTGGCGTTGATCGGACTCGGGGATGATTGGCTGGGTACACAGAGAAAGGCAAAGTAGAGTCCGCCAGACAGAGTAGAGCGCGCCTAGTCGCCCAATTATATACCAAACGAAGCAATTTCCATAAAAAATAATTATTATATCAGAACTCACCGCTGAAAATATAGTAAGAATGTAAACATTAAAACAAATAACGTGTCGGCTGTGAAGTTCTCCAGTATAGCCAAAGATTTAAAAAAATCAAGTGTGAGATACGATATATATGTATGTTGTGTTGTCAAAGTAAGAGAAACAATTGATAGCCTGCAATTGTGTGTAAATAAGGCAGAAATTCAGTCAGATCAGTTTCTCCTTGTTATATCGATTTTGTTATATCCCTCGTTATATCATATCTTATTATATTTACATCATCCAGTACTGTATATATATATATATATATATATATATATATATATATATATATATATATATATATATATATATATATATATATATATATATATATATGTGACTGAATGTATATACTGTAGGTAATACTTAACCTCGCCGTATACATTAAGTTAATTAGTCAGATTTGTATTTGTTCTATACACTCGTTGAAGCTGTCTGCTGTCGGTGGGTATGTGTGTGTCAGGTGTCGGTGGGTGTATATCGGGTGTATGTGTGTGTGAGTGTGTGTGTGTGTGAGTGTAGCCTTGAGTGGTGGGGAGTATTTGTACAAGTAGCCATACATCACGCCAGAAGGTCGCAATAATGCGCCAGCTTGGCTAGTTGCTGGCGGTAGATGTCGCCATTACTAATAGTGATGCGATCTCTACCAAGACCTCCTTCCTGCCTGTGTCTGAGAGAGAGAGAGAGAGAGAGTAAATTATAAAGCACAGTGTTTGTTTGTGTTTGAAGAAGTTCATTATGCATGACCATATTTTTTTTTTAATTGAGCTGAAAATTTGATATAGGTATGTACAGTAAATAGCACCGGGAAGTTTACACACACACACACACACACACACACACACACTACTACTACTACTACTACGCTGTCACTCGGAATCGAGTATGACGATCATCCAGCTATGGTACAATGATATGAGTTATTAAGGATGTCACCTTCATTGGTGAGTTTTGAGGTGAATAAAGAGGCCGATACGGGACCGGCAGAGTTGTTCACAGATGTTGCATGTGTGGAGGGCTACATCTAGGGCGGGATGGCAACGGCAGCGTCTTTCCGGCGTTGTCGCTTGTCTGCCTCGGTTTGCAGTTGGGCTAATTCGAAAGTATTGACACCTTCTCGTGTGGTGCTCCTCCAAGCGTTACGGTGTGGAGTAATCGTCTCCCAGGTGAGGGGGTCGATGTGGCACTTTTTCAGGTTTGTCTTAAGACTATCCTTATACCTTTTCAGTTGCCCGCCAGCGTTACGTTTACTATTCGCTAGGTGACTGTAAAGTAGCTGCTTTGGCAGTCTACTGTCGTCCATGCGGGTAACATGGCCAGTCCAGCGTAGTTGTTCATGGATAATGGTAGCCTCGATGCTCCTACAGTTGGTGTCAGCGAGAATACCGGCATTTGTTCTCTTGTCTTCCCAGCGGTTGCGAGACAAAACGGCCCAAACCAGAACGGCCCCAATCTTACCAAAACGGCCCCACCCTGTGACCAAAACGGCCTAACCTAACCAAAACTGAGCATGATATCAGCCATGTTGACAGTCTGGGCTGCTGTGATTGACTGACGAACGGAAGCGGGTCAGAGTGAAACGCTGGCAACTGTCAAATGTAAACGATGTAAACATTGGACCAAACAACCAGTTGCCACTTCTGGTCAGTTACCCAGCCAACTCAGACTGTCAACATAGGCTGCTATCACGCTCAGTTTTGGTTAGGTTAGGCCGTTTTGGTCACAGGGTGGGGCCGTTCTGGTTTGGGCCGTTTTCGACTGGGGCCGTTTTCTCCTGCTACCTTCCCAGCGAACTCGGAGGATGGAACGTAGACTACGTTCGTGAAAGTTTTCAAGTGCCTTGAGACGCCTCCTGTATGTGACCCATGTCTCGCTGCCATATAGCAGGGTGGGGAGGACCACTGCTCGATGTACGTGCAATTTTGTGGATAATTTCCGCTCCCTACAGCTGAAGACACGGGTACGGAGTCTTCCAAAGGTTTGAGATGCACATCTGATCCGATGTTGAATCTCTTCATCGATGTCCGCGGTGGTGGACAGGTGGGAGCCGAGGTACTGAAAGTGGGTAACATAAGAGAGGGTAGTACTGTTAAGATGGATGGATGGTGGAGGTGTGGCTGAACCAGGTGCAGGCTGAAAGAGAATCACACACACACACACACCAATCATCCTTCAGGTTGTCATAGAGACGGAAACGCACTTACAAGACAACAACAACAACAGCTGTCTGACTAGTTTATAAACATATATCGGTGTTTTGAAGACAGTAGAGGGCACCTTGTAGTGGTGGTAGAGGTATAGTATATGAGAACAAGCATCCTCCTCCTGCTTAGATATCTACATTTTTATGGTTGAGTCATGTGGGCGGTATTTGTGAGGGGAAAAAAGGGTTTTATTTGTGTGGTGGGAGACGGTGGGTGTCGGCCCTTCTGACCCGGGCAACACGCGCCTGGGTGGGAGGTTAAGTAGTGCCTGCTCATTATATATTATTATTATTATTATTATTATTATTATTATTATTATTATTATTATTATTATTATTATTATTATTATTATTTTTATTATTATTTTTATTATTATTATTATTATTATTATTATTATTATTATTATTATTGGTAATCCTGGAGAAGACGGCTAACACCAGAACGCGTTGTTCAATTTCGTTCACTTTTTCCAAACAGAATATGACCTAACCAACCAAAGAAACCTACCTAACCTAACTTCCTAGGCAGGGAACGGACGCCCCACCATATTAAACAGAAAGTACTTACTTTGATATCTGGTAGCAATGAAAACAACTTTCTTGAAGCGGCGTGGTATATACAGTATATTTTTTTGTGTGTGGACGTGAGAGTATGCTTGGACCAGCGGCTCGGTTGTTGCAAGTAGATAAAGAATAAACGACTACAGCAGATTTTTAAAAATAATTATAGTAAATAATTAATTTCTTCGCATACAAAGCACAAAGAGACGTCATTTTAGTGTCATATGATCAGTTTTTCACCGCGTTTTACCCCGCAATTTTCCTCTTTCTTCATACCCTGTCCACTACAGGTGATTTATGATCATAGATTGAGAAAATTAAAACAAAACTAAAAAAAAAATACTAATAATTCAATTGAAAAGTTGTATCGTTTTTATTACCTAAAAATTATTTGTGGTAAAATAAACGATATCAAACAACTTCTGCTGCTCCCACAATTTATTACTATTATTATTATTATTAGTAGTAGTAGTAATATTAGTAGTAGTGTTCTGTATGGATGGATGGGTCAGGTGTGGAGGAATATGGCCGCCGGGGAGATAAGAGGGAGAGGGTGAGGGGTGAGAGGGGATGGGGAGAGGGTGAGAGGGGATGGGGAGAGAGGGGATGGGGAGAGAGGTGAGAAGGAGGTGAGGTACGAGAAGCATAATTCATGTTCCTGTTAAATTTTTTGGCTTTTGAGTTTGACACTGGATGGTGGAGTGGGAGTGGGAAGGGGAGAGGAGGAGAAAGAGAGAAGGGAGAGGAGTAAAAGGAAAATGGAAGAGTGTGGCTATATAAATTAATGAAGAGGAAGAAGACTGTAGGGAAACACACACACACACACACACACACACACACACACACACACACACACACACACTCTTGACATTAAACCGTAACTCAACATAAGATTTCAAGTCACTTTTAATTAATTATATTTTCACGCATTTTTTTTAAACTAATTATAACTGACACTATCTCTCTCTTTTTTCTCTCCCTGTATCTCTCTTATGGTCCCTGTAGTTTTTGATCTCTCTCTCTCTCTCTCTCTCTCTCTCTCTCTCTCGTGCTCTGAGTTAAGCTTCGCCAACTAGTGACAGGAAATATAATTATGTAATTTATGGTGATTTCTGTTATATTGAGAGAGAGAGAGAGAGAGAGAGAGAGATTTAGGGCTAGGTTAGGTGGAGTCACGACATGTTAAACTTGGTGGCCGCAGCGCCTCAACAGAACACATTACCCACTTGTAAGCATCACCTCCCACACAGGCCCCAAACAATGACCCGCTCTGTCCAAAACTATCCTCACACTTACCTCATAAAACACCACGCCGTCAATTTTCTCCTAATTCCACCCGTTTTGTTAATAAAATAAGTAAACACAAGAGTCAGACCATGTGTGAATTACCAATTTTTACAGCTGTTTAAGTAAGTAAGGCAATTGAGGCGTTCATGGGATGTCGCGCGATGTGCTCAGTGGCGCCATTGTTTTGATAGCGGCCATCTTGTGAACTAATTATCGCTATACTGCCATGACTGGATAACGGGGAAATGATGGTGAGGGAAGGAGGGGTCGTTATGATGGTGGAGGAAGGAGGGGTCGTTATGATGTGAGGAAGGAGAGTCGTTATGATGGTGAAGGAGGGGTCGTTATGATGGTGAGGAAGGAGGGGTCGTTATTATATGGTGAGAAGAGGGTCGTTATTATGGTGAGGAAGGAGGTCGTTATGATGTGGTGGGAAGGAGGGTCGTTATGATGGTGAGGAAGGGAGGGGTCGTTATGATGGTGGGGAAGGAGGGGTCGTTATGATGGTGGGGAAGGAGGGGTCGTTATTATGGTGAGGAAGGAGGGGTCGTTATGATGATGGTGAGGAAGGAGGGTCGTTATGATGGGTGAGGAAGGAGGTCGTTATGATGGTGAGAAGGAGGTCGTTATGATGGTGGGAAGGAGGGTCGTTATTATGGTGAGAAGGGTTCGTTATGATGGTGAGGGAAGGAGGGGTCGTTATGATGGTGGAGGAAGGAGGTCGTTATGATGGTGGGGAAGGAGGGTCGTTATGATGGTGAGGAAGGAGGGGTCGTTATGTTGGTGGGGAAGGAGGGTCGTTATGATGGTGGGAAGGAGGGTCGTTATTATGGTGAGGAAGGAGGGGTCGTTATTATGGTGGGGAAGGAGGGGTCGTTATGATGGTGACGGGGGGGGCAGGAGGCGAGGGTTGGGGTTACACCTGGCCTGTCACCTGGTAATTTTTTGTGAGTGCAGGTGAGGTGAGAGAGACACGGGGGAGGGGGGGTGGTGGTGGTGGAGGGGAGAGTATTTAGGCATTGTATGGGTGTGTGGGCGTATTGTGGGCGTGGTATAGACGTCATGAAGAGTGTGGGTAGCAGTAAATCATGAGCCAGTGTGGGCGTGATGACAGGGGTGTGGGTTCCAATGGTGATGGGTGGGTGACATAGCACCAGGTGGGCAAGTGGTGGTGGTTGAAATATTAGCTAGTAGTGACTAATAGTTGTTGTGGTGGTGGTGGTGGTTGAAATATTAGCTAGTAGTGACTAATAGTTGTTGTGAGTGAGTGGTGGTGGTGGTGGTTTGAAATAATACAATAGTGGTGACTAATAGTTATTTGGTGGTGGTGGTGGTGATTGATTGTTATTTGTGGTGGTGGTGGTTTAAATATTGGCTAATAGTGACTAATAGTTGTTGTTGTGGTGGTGGTGTGATTGAAATATTAGCTAGTAGTGACTATTAGTTGTTGTGGTGGTGAGGTAGTGGTTTGAAATATTAGCTAGTAGTGACTATTATGGTTGTGGTGGTGATGTGGTGGTGGTAGAGAGCAACGCTCTCCTGTGACTGTCGGTGGAGAGAGAGAATCGATGTCTCTTTCACATAAAATGCCTGTTGTTTCCCCCTCCTCCTTCCTGCCTTCTTCCCCCCCTCCTCCCCCCCTCCCTTCCCTCTCTCCTTTCTTCCCCTCACCTCCCCTCCCTTCCCTCTCTCCCCTCACCTTCTCCATCCTCCCAACCATGTCTTCCCTCCCCCTCTCACTCCCCGCCCCTCCCCCCCCACCTTACCTTTCCCCTCCCTCTCTACACCTCCTCCTCCTTACCCCTCACTATTTCTGGGATGGGTGCCAACGTCGACCAATAAGAATGCGCGTTTTGTAGTGTCTAGTTTTGTGGTTGGCTGGTGGAGTTTGAAGGGGGTCACACACACACACACACACACACACCTGCGTTCATCACTCAGCCCAGCCTCCTAATCTGGGAGACGTGTGTGTGTGTGTGTGTGTGTGTGTGTGTTGGTATTTGTTTTGTGTGTGTGTGTGTGTGTAATAATAATAATAATAATAATAATAATAATAATAATAATCATAATATAATAATAATAATAATTAACGGTTTATTGAAAGTACATGGCAGCCAAATGGCTGAAAACATAGTTACATAATTGGGGAATGGGTCACTTGATTGACAAATAATATACAAGTAACATAAGTGATACAAATACGATATATAATAACTAGGTGGGGAGAAGGTCATACTACAGGGCATTCCAACATAGTAACAGTACAAACAGGTAAGATTGGCTGGGAGTGAACACACTGGTTGACTACGAGTTGTTAATAATTTTTACAATGGTTGGGACTGGGCTGTTCTTATAGCGATCAGTTCGTGCTCGTATGGGCTGGATGCGGTTGTGGTGTCGAACAGCAATTCTCGGACGAGGGATCTCGGGTGGTAGTAGGAGCCGGTGTCGAGGATGGTGCAGAAGTTTCTCACCAAATTTGCAGTTCAGGTCGTGTGATGATCAGAGAGAGCCGAGAGGGTCAGTGTGTTGAGCGCTTCTTGATATGTGGAGTAGGAAGGGGAGAGAATAATCTTGCATGCCCTCTTTTGCACTGTTTCCAGGTGTTTACGTTGTGTGGCATTTAGGGAGGAAGACCAGGTGGGGGAGGCGTAGGTGAGCTTGGGAAGTATGAATGTTGAGTAAACACTGAGGAGCTCGGGGGCAGGAACTCCGAGGGACTATAGTGACGCAGAGGAGGTTGGTGGAGTCAATAACCTGGAGTTGGTTGGGGTCCAGAGTAATGGGGGAAGGTTGATGTGCATAACCATGGTCTTGGTATGGTTGGTGGTGACATGGTTGTTGGCGGCTCAATTTTGGAGACTGTTCAATATACATGTATTGTGGAGGGCGGTGTAGCCGGGAGCCGAGCTGTTCACACTGATCCCAATGGTGGAGTCGTCGACATATTTCCAGCAAGCAGAGGTTTCTCTTCGGGCATCATTGATAAGCATGAGGAAGCAGAGCGGTCCCATCTTGGTGTCTTGGGGGACGCCACAGGTGAGTGACTGAAAGGTGGAGACAGCCCCTCGGAAGTGTACAGCTTGGCGTCGGTCACTATGGAAGTCTGTCAAGTCTGTAAGCCATGGTATAAAACTTATCCGAAACCCGAGGTCACTAGCTTTGTTGATGATTAAATTGTGGTCGACAGCTACAGACGTCTTGCGCTTGTCAAATGGCGGTGTATGTAGTAGTGTAAACTGACAAGACAGTGAGTGGCGGAGGACGTGTGTGTGTGAGAGTCAGTACACACACACACACACGCCTTACATACACCAAAACGCCTCCACCGTCAAACAAATCATATACATTAGTGGTGGAGGCTGGCCAACACTCGGCACTTTATTAAATGAGTAAAATTAGACAAAAATACTGTCAGTCGTGTGCTATGGGCCGGGGGGGGGGAGTGTTGGGGAGAGATGGTGTGGGGTGGGGGTGGGTGTGGGGAGGATGGTGTGGGAGTGGGGTGGTGTGTGGGGAGGGAAAAGGTGTTGTAGTGGATGGAATTAGAAGGTTGATATTCTTAGTGGTTGGGGACGAATAACCGAGGGAGGGGGCGGGGGAAGATAAAGCTGCGCCCACACTAGAGTTTCGACCCAGAATAAATCCACCGTAGCGTTGATTTTACAACGAACTCCTCAAGTTGTCTCTACAGCGAAAACTTATTTGTTGTCGAAAGTGGGACGATACGGAGCGTCTGAAAATCCACGGTGCGGTGGGTTGACATTTGCTATAGAGAATCAATTGTATTAAGGCAATTTACAATGTTATTATTTTTTCTTATTAATGTTAAAGCGAACAAAAACTATAAAAAGTTTATTTCAATAACTAAACGCGACTAAAAATGTCATAGTAAATAAATAATGATATGAATACATTACGATGGGAGTTTCATTTGACTAGAGTACTTGCGTCACTTTTGTAAACACACATCGCCTGGACGCTACAATCGTTTCTTTTTCGTCTTGGTCTTCTTTAACAGGACCACACATCTCACTAAAGCGGTTAATGCTGCCATAGAAACACACAATGAAGCCATTCTGCTCTCCAACTGAGCTCAAACAAGCCTCTCGAGCTGGGCACTTGGCCGATGGTTCCTTTTGCCAGTGTGACCAGTGTGAGGATCGTACCGTCGACTTATTGCCTGTGGACGAAATACTATCGTGGATTTATTGCACGAAAAACTTTTAGTGTGACCTGAGAGAGTACCGTTAAGAAAACGTGTAGATATATTTACCTCCCTGCTTTTCTCCCCTGCCCCTCCCCCTGCCCCTCCTCCTCCTCCCTCCCCGGGTCACATGTACACCTTCAACATGTGAGTCAGCAGAGTCATGTGAGGGAGAGTGCCTGGATTGTTGGCATAAGCATGTGACTTAGCACTTCGTGGAGTCATGTGTGAAGAGAGAGAGAGAGAGAGAGAGAGAGATTAACGTAAACATGACTTATTGGTTATTAATCGAGCTGTAAGCCATGACAGTCGCTATGACACACCTGCCTCTGTGTGACAGGTATATGTAGGGTGTCATAAGTGTTACTGAGGAGGTGAAGACAGGTGTGTCGTGTTGTGAAGGCAGGTGTGTGTATTTTGAAGTCAGATGTGTTTTTATTGTGAAGGCAGGTGTGTCGTGTTGTGAAGGCAGGTGTGTTTGTATTTTGAAGTCAGATGTGTTTTTATTGTGAAGTCAGATGTGTATGTATTTTGAAGTCAATTGTTTGCATGTGTGTTTGTTGAAGTCAAATGTGAGTTGATACAGTTTAGGTCTGAAGGAAGGAAGGAAGGAAGGAGGAAGGAAGGAAGGAAGGAAGGAAGGGGAACATAACAGGTATAAAAGTAATGGATGAAAGAAGAATGATAGAAAGATAGATGGAAAGGAAAGTTAGGAAGTGAAGGAAAGAGTGAAGAATGAAGTCATGAAACAAATATAAAAATAAAATAAAAATAAAGGAATGAAAGAAAAATGAAAGAATGAAAGAAAAATGAAAGAATGAAAGAGCGAACTACTACACGTCTTGCCCAACAACAACAGCATTTTATATGAGTGTTTATATGACCTGCTAGGGGTGTGTGTGTGTGTGTGTGTGTGTGTGTGTGTGTAAGTAAACAAAGTTGATACAGAAAACAATCACACCTGTTGTAGTAATTAAGTGTACACCTTTACTTACTTACTTACTTACAAGTTGTTTATCGATTAGTAGTGAAGGTTTAAAGTGTAGTAGGGGGAAGTTAAGTATTGTTGAAGTCGGGATATAAGTGGATATTACTTTAGAGGGATTTACTGATGATTGAGAGAGAGAGAGAGAAGAGAGTGTGGCTATGGGGAATGTCTTCTTATTCTTCGTCTTCTCTATGCTTCCTCTTCTTCCTCTTCCTCCTACCTCTTCCGCTTCACCATCCATTCTCCTTCTCGTCTTCCTCCTACCATCTTCTTTCTGATCCTTCTCTTCCATCTCTCTTTTTCTTACTTCTCCTCTTTCTCCTTTTTTTTCCACGAAGTTTCCATGTTCTCTCTCTCTCTCTCTCTCTCTCTCTCTCTCTCTCTCTCTCAACACCTTCACCCTAATCACCAAGGTATCATTACATTGCTGACATATCGTTCAATGTCTCCCTGCCTACAATAGCCTGCGACCCTACTCGACTATGGATCAGTTTTTACATGAGTTATCCCTTGTTATTTGACTTTATATGACCGTTTTCTTTAATAACTCCTCCGTTTTCTCTAATAATACCTCCGTTTTCTCTAATAATATAACCGTTTTCTTTAATAATATTACCGTTTTCTTTAATAATTCCTCCCCCCTTTTGTCTGTCCGTCCATTCTCACCTGTGGAGTTGAAAAGGTTGACATAGAGTTTTAGTTAATGGATTGCTGCTGGAAGAAGTATGAAAATTGATGGGTTTTTTTTGTAGTTATGATTCCTTTTGAAGTTCAGGTTTGTTTGGGTTGTGTTAGGTGGGGTTAAGTTATGTTTGGTGTAGGTTTGGTGTAGCTGTGTAGATAGTTAAGGTCAGGGAATGGTTTGGGGTCAGTTCAGGTCATGACCACTTTAACTACCCTCACCATACTACCACCTCTATTACTACTACTACTGCTGTACCTCCACTACAACTTTTTTTTTTTTTTAACGTGGCCTCCAGCCTCCCCCAATAGCCACACCTTCGCCACCATTTTATTACCTTAATATTAAATATCCTAATACATAAGTAGCTATCCTAGCAGTTGTCGGCATTGGGGCAGAAGCTCTCGTTCCCCTGAGGCAGAGCAAAGCCGACCGAAGGAGAGAGAACGACAGTCGACATCTCATCCAGGCTGTAACATAACTTCTGGGCTGCTGCTTCTGTTCGGCGATCACCTCCGCGAGTCTGGCGTAGAAACATCTTGCACTTGATCCCATCCCCCCAGAGGTTGTGAAGTACAACTACTACTGTCCCTCTACTACTACTACTACTAGTACTACTACTTTGCTGTCACTCTGAATCGAGTATGACGATCATCCAGCTATGGTACAATGATATGAGTTATTAGGGATGTCACATTCACTGGTGAGCTTTGAGGTGACTAAAGAGGCCGATACGGGACCGGTAGGGTCGTCTACAGATGTTGCACATGTGGAGGGCTACATCTAGTGCGGGAGGGGCGGCGGCAGCGTCTTTCCGGTGTTGGCGCTTGTCTGCCTCGGTTTGCAGTCGAGCTAATTCGAAAGTATTGACACCTTCACGTATGGTGCTCCTCCAAGCGTTACGGTGTGGAGTAATCGTCTCCCAGGTGAGGGGGTCGATTTGGCACTTTTTCAGGTTTGTCTTAAGACTATCCTTATACCTCTCCAGTTGCCCGCCGGCGTTACATTTACTATCCGTTAGGTGACTGTAAAGTAGCTGCTTTGGCAGTCTACTGTCGTCCATGAGGGTAAGATGGCCAGTCCGGCGTAGTTGTCCAGCGAACTCGGAGGATGGAACGTAGACTACGTTGGTGAAAGTTTTCAAGTGTCTTGAGACGCCTCCTGTATGTGGCCCATGTCTCGCTGCCATATAGCGAGACTACTACTACTACTACTACTACCACCACTACTACTACTACCTATACTAGAAATAACTTCACCAGTACTACTGCTGTGTGTGGTGGGGGGGGCAAACTATGATACTAAAATATAATTACACGCTCCTCTCCACCTCCCCCACCACTCTTCCCTCACACCCTCTTTTCTACAGGTAGCTCCCCTCCTCCACCCCTCCCCCCCCCCCCCACCACTCTTCCCTCACACCCCTCTCTTCTCTACAGGTAGCTCCCTCTCCCCTACCACCACCCCCTCCCCCCTCCCCCCACCACTCACTACCTCAGAACTTTTACTGTTGATGGATGTTGAGTTACACACACAGCACACACACACACACACACACACACACACACACACACACACACAAGGGACGCTAGATAAGATAAAATATGTTGTATACGAGGGTGACTAATGGTGGCACGGGAGAGAGAGAGAGAGAGAGAGAGAGAGAGAGAGAGAGAGAGAGAGAGAGAGAGATTTAATCTCTTCCAAACCTCTAAGAAGATGACTGGTGTGTGTGCTGTGTGCGCGTGTGTGTGTGTGTGTGTGTGTGTGCAGTGTGCGTGTGTGTGTGCGTGTGTGTGTGTGTGCGTGTGCGCGTGCGTGTGTGTGTGCGTGTGTGCGTGTGTGTGTGCGTGTGTGCGCGTGTGCGTGTGTGTGTGTGTGTTACTGTTATACACCATAAATTATAGATTATATCAACTCCCAAATAACAGATTATGGTGTCGTTCGTAAAAAACAATCACGTCACTCGTCCTAATTTACATATATATCACGTCTAATTTACATATATCGTCTCTATCATTTACATATATCACGTCTAATTCTATATATATCATATCACGTCTAATTTACATATATCACGTCTAATTTATATATATCACGTCTAATTTACATATATCACGTCTAATTTATATATCACGTTATATATATCACGTCTAATTTACATACGTCTAATCACGTCTAATTTACATATATCACGTCTAATTTACATATATCACGTCTAATTTACATGTATCACGTCTAATTTACATATATCACGTCTAATTTACATATATCACGTCTAATTTACATATATCACGTCTAATTTGCCTATATCATTTCTAACTTTCTTATATCACGTCTAATTTACATATATCACGTGTAATTAGCATATATCATGTCCTAACTTGCATATATCACGTCCAAGTTGCATATATCACGTCTAATTTGCATATAGCTCGTATACTAGCTAGTACCTTCCCGGGAAGAGTTTTATTTGTTTATTTTTAAGCATTTCCTTCCTTCCGGGTTTTTGTTTGTTTTCCGCCCTTCTCTCCGTCTGTTCGCTCGTCGTGGTTCGTGTGTTTGGTCGCTATACTGTGTTTAGTCGCTGTACCGTGTTCGCTCCAAGGTTGTAACTGGGCCAAATCAAAGGAAGCTCGTGATTGGTTGATTCACGCGGGGCGGGATATGCTCGGGGGTGAGGTGTCTGGGTGTGGGAGGGGGATGGCGGCATAACGACAAACGCTGCTGATCGTTTATAACTTTTTAATTTTAATTTTTCTATGTTACCAGTGTGTTAAATATGGTGATTTTTATTTCCCAGGCTTCGGGTATCATTGTAGATTAATACTCAGTGGTTAATATTACTTGAAATTGCAGAATATAAAGAGAAAAGAGTTTATATTGAGGCGTTCTAGATTAATTCAATGCACTTCTGTCCGTCAACGAGTCAGCTGCTGCACTGTACACTCGGGCTGGTCGTAAAGTTTAGGTGAACGGAATATTGTATAGTGTAGGTAAGAAGCGTTATTACTGCTACCTATGTTCAGATATTGATCGATTACATTTAGAATTGACTTATTATATATTTTTATGAATGTCGGCCCAGAAAAAAAAATATATATATAGTATTGCGAATTTTTTTTACTGTTTCAGAGATATTTATTTTTTTGGTCTTTTGTGAACTCGACTTTGGAACAGAATGTCAACACAACTGCTAAACCGATCCACTACAATCTTGCGCACGACAGGAGTTTGCTTGATGGTTTGTGGTGTTGGTGGTGGTGTGGTTCTTGGGCCCTGGTGATTGGTTGGTTGTCGTGGTTAATTGACTTGTAGAGTGTTTGTGGTAGGAATTAGGATTGCAGTGTGGTGGTGGTGGTTGGGTGTTGTCTGGTAGTGTGGTGATGGCTGTGTTTAAATATGATAAAATTAATAATATATGGTTGTGATTCGATGGTACTGGTTGTCGTGAAGTTGTAGAGGTGATGGTTGTGGTGGTGTGGTTCTGAGAATTAGCTTGTGGTAGTGATGGTAGCACCAGCAGAAGTCTTGGTTATGGTTGTATTAGGCTGTGTGCTCTGGCTGCTACAGATGATAGTAGTGGTGGTGCCGATGGTGGTGATGGTGGTGGGATGTCATGGGCTTATAAGGACGTGGGCGTGGCGGCTCCTTCACCTACAGCAGCCAATAGTAAACCTCAGCTATTCTATTCTGGCTTTTCCCCCTTTCCCCTTGGGTGAGTGGGGGTCCTCTACCACCACCCCTTCCCCCTCCCCCGCCCCCAACTCACGCCAGGAGTAGCTACTAGGCGCCCCAGGACCCACGAGAGGCACGCCCACCACCACTTTGCTCTTCTTGTGGGGAGGTTCACGTCTTGTCCGCTGACCAGTCCACACCAGGCCAGTGATCAACACCAGCCTTCCTCCACCTCTCTAGGTAGGTCATGCACCTCCTGCTCCTCCTTCAGTAGAAGTACTCTCCTCGTGTTCCTGCTGTTGGTGCCTCCTCTAGGTGTACTTCCTCCAGACAGTACTACCTTCAGGTAATACTTTCGTTCGGTAGGAGTACCTCCTTCAGGCAGTACCTTCTTCGGGCAATACCTTCTTCCGGTTGGAGTACTTCCTTCAGGCAGTACCTTCTTCCGGTAGAAGGACTACCTCCTTCAGGCAGTACCTCCAGGTGTATCACCTCCAGACAGTACCTGCTCTAAGTAGTACCTCCTTCAGGCAGTACCTGTTTTAGACAGTACCTCATTCAGGCAGTACCTGCTCTAGGTAGTACCTCCTTCAGGCAGTACCTGCTCTAGATACCCTTCCAGGCAGCACCAAGTGTACCCTCCTCCCACAGCACTCCTCCAGGCAGCACTTCTCCAGGCAGTACCAGGCAGTACCTGCTCTAGGTAGTACTTCCTTCAGGCAGTACCTGCTCTAGATAGTACCTCCTTCAGGCAGTACCTCCAAGTGTACCTCCTCCAGACAGTACCTCCTTCAGGCAGTACCTGCTCTAGATAATATTTCCAGGCAGTACCCGCTCTAGGTAGTACTTCTTTCAGGCAGTACCTCCTCAGTACCTGCTGTAGGTAGTACCTCCTTCAGGCAGTACCTGCTGTAGGTAGTACCTCCTTCAGGCAGTACCTGCTGTAGGTAGTACCTCCTTCAGACAGTACCTGCTGTAGGTAGTACCTCCTTCAGACAGTACCTGCTGTAGGTAGTACCTCCTTCAGGCAGTACCGTCAGGTCACGCTGTGCTCTATTTGTATTTTGAATCTTTCTCGCGATATTAACTCAGGTTCTAATTTCGCCCCTTTAGATGCGTTCTTGTGGGTGAAGTGCGCCTGTGGTGTAGTGCGTTCTGTGGTGGTGCGCTCTGTGTGTAGTGCGTTCTGTAGTAGGTTCTGTAGTGTGTTCTGTGGTGTAGTGCGCTCTGTAGTGTATGCGCTGCGCTCTGTGCGTAGTGCGCTCTGTAGTGTAAGTGCGTTCTGTGGTGTAGTCTCGTGTGGTGTAGTGTAGTGCGTTCTAGTGCGTTCTGTAGTGGTGCGTTCTGGTGTAGTGCGCCTGTAGTGTAATGCGTTCTGTGGTGAAGTGCGCTCTGTGGTGTAGTGCGCTCTGTAGTGTAATGCGTTCTGTGGTGTAGTGCGCTCTGTAGTGTAGTGCGTTCTGTGGTGTAGTGCGCTCTGTAGTGCGTTCTGTGGTGTAGTGCGCCTGTAGTGTAATGCGTTCTGTGGTGTAGTGCGTTCAGTGTAATGCGTTCAGTGAAGTGCGTTCTGTGGTGTAGTGGTTCTGTAGTGTATGGTGTAGTGCGTTCTGTAGTGTAGTGCGCTTGTAGTGTAAAGCGTTCTGTGGTGTAGTGCGTTATGCAGTGTAATGCGTTCTGTGGTGTAGTGCGTTCTGTGGTGTAGTGTTATGTAGTTTAGTGCGTTCTGTGGTGAAGTGTTCTGTGGTGAAGCGCGTTCTGTGGTGTAGTGCGTTCTGTAGTGTAATACGTTCTGTGGTGAAGTGCGTTCTGTAGTGTAATGCGTTCTGTGGTGAAGTGCTTTCTGTAGTGTAATGCGTTCTGTGGTGTAGTGCGTTCTGGTGAAGTGCGTTCTCTAGTGTAATGCGTTCTGTAAGTGCATTTTGTGGTGTAGTGCGTTCTGTGGTGAAGTGCGTTCTGTGGTGAAGTGCGTTCTGTGGTGTAGTGCGTTCTGTGATGTAGTGCGTTCTTTAGTGTAATGCGTTCTGTGGTGTAGTGCGTTCTGTGGTGAAGTGCGTTCTTTAGTGTAATGCGTTCTGTGGTGTAGTGCGTTCTGTGGTGTAATGCGTTCTGTGGTGAAGTGCGTTCTGTGGTGTAGTGCGTTCTGTGGTGAAGTGCGTTCTCTGGTGTAGTGCGTTATGTAGTGTAATGCGTTCTGTGGTGTAGTGCGTTCTTTAGTGTAATGCGTTCTGTGGTGTAATGCGTTCTGTGGTGTAGTGTGAGAGAGAGAGCGAGCTAGTTAATAACTCTAGGGTCACTGTATACCGTGTTTCACTATCCTTCCCCCTCAACACTGTACTGTATGTCTTACCCTCCCTTATTACACTGTTATCATCATTTATTCTTCTTCTTCTTCTTCTAAGTCTTTCCAGTGTACAAATTTTAGAATAAGTAGAGGGGGATAACACACACACACACACACACACACACACACTTCAGAAACGAGAGAGAGAGAGAGAGAGAGAGAGAGAGAGAGAGAGAGAGAGAGAGAGAGAGAGAGAGAGAGAGAGAGAGAGAGAGCCATGAAACACAACACTGCCACACCTGTCTTCCCTAGCCTTGTGTGGCAGCCAATCACACACACCTGAGAACACCCCCAGCCAACCAATAGCAGAACTAGGAAGTAGAAAGTGGGAACCAATAAGCGGCCTGTATCTAAACAAGTCAACCATTACAACTCGCACGTTAAAGAGTTGATGTAACCAATCAATGTTAAGGAAGCTGAATGTTTTAAGCCAATCACGATCAAGGATTAAATAACATGATGACCGTTGGCCAATAGACTCCGTTGATTAAAATGACAATAACCAATGAGGTGCCTTGACTGAGACTCCAGTGACCAATAGGCTTTCTTCTTTATAATTTCGCCAACCAATGATCTGTCTTGATTGAAAAGGAGAGATGGAGGGAATTTAGAAGTAGGAAGGAAGGGAAGAAGGAAGGAAGGGAAGAAGGAAGGAAGGAAGGGAGGGAAGGAAGTGGTTTACCAGCTGTCAGTAGGAGGCATCTGGTCCTGAGTAGGTTATCCCCCCCTACACACACACACTCACACACACACAGACACACACACACACACACAGACACACACACACACACACACACACTATGAAAAATCAATATTCCCACAACAATTCACTTCCGGGTCTTCCTCCTCCTTCTCCTCCTCCTCCTCCCTCCTCCTCCTCCTCCTCCTCCTCCTCCTCCTCCTCCTCCTCCTCCTCCTCCTCCTTCCTCCTCATAATCCTCTTCCTTCCCCTGTTCCTCCTCCTCCTCCCTCCTCTGTCACCGCGGGAGATGCTTGTCAGAATATATGCCCTTGATACCTGCAGCTGGGTGGGTGGGTAGGTAGCAAGGTTGGTTTGTTGTAGGCGCGTGGTGGGTGGGCGTGATGTGGTGGAGGTGGACGTGATGTGGTGGTGGGTGGGCGTGATGTGGTGGTGGGTGGTGTGATATGGTGGTGGGGGTGTGATGTGGTGGTGGTGGGTGTGATGTGGTGGTGGGTGGACGTGATGTGGTGGTGGGTGGACGTGATGTGGTGGTGGGTGGATGTGATGTGGTGGTGGGTGGGCGTGATGTGGTGGTGGGTGGGCGTGATGTGGTGGTGGTGTGGGTGTGGTGTGGTGGTGGGTGGGTGTGATATGGTGGTGGGGGTGTGATGTGGTGGAGGGTGGGTGTGATGTGGTGGGTGGGCGTGATGTGGTGGTGGGTGGGTGTGATGTGGGTAGAAGGGACTGATGTGGCTGGATGGGCGTGATGTGGTGGGTGGGTGGGCATGATGTGTGTGTGGGTGTGATGTGTTGTGGGTGAATTGGCGAGATGTGGTCGTGGTGGGTGGATGGGCGTGATGTTGTGGGTAGAAGGGACTGATGTGGCTGGATGGGCGTGATGTGGTTGGATGGGCGTGATGTGGTTGGATGGGCGTGATATGGTGGTGGGTGGGCGTGGTGTGTGTTGAGAGAGAGAGACTCCATCACTATTTCCTTCACACCTCATTATTTTCCCTGCTGACACGTGCGGGAGTGAGAAAGGTGTGTGAGGGAGGTAGGGAGGGAAGGAGGGAGGAGGAGAGAGGGAGGGAGGTAGGAGGGAGAGGAGGAGGGAGGGAGGTAGGGAGAGGAGGGAGGGAGGGAGGGGAGGTGGGGCCACTCACAAACACTTAAAAATAAATATTGCTTTTTATACAGATGAATTATTTTGTGGCAGTTGGCTACCTCTTTCCCTTCTCTCCCTCCCTGTTCCTCCTCCTTCTCCTCTCTTCCTCCTATGCACCTTATCCTGTCGTTTCCTCCCTCCCCCTCCCTCCTCTCCCTCCTCCCTCCCTCCCTCCTCCCTCCCTCCCTCCTCCTCCTCCCTCCTCCCTCCCTCCCTCCCTCTTAGCCAGTATTCCACAGGTATTTATAAAACTGGTGTTGTCTTGTTGCCTACCTGATTATACTGTCTCTCTCTCTCTCTCTCTCTCTCTCTCTCTCTCTCTCTCTCTCTCTCTCTCTCTCTCTCACCTGAAAGACAAAAATAGGAGCCAAGGTTAATAATACAATATTGTCAATAATGATGATGATGATGATGGTATAATAATAATAATAATAATAATAATAACAGTTGGAGTAGTAGCAGACATTACAGGTTACAGGAGTCAACAATATTCATGACCGTATTTTTAGAAGAACGTGGCTCTACTTCAAGAATTTTAGCCCAAGAAAACTTTGGCATTTAATCTCCCCACACACACACACGAGATGACCATGACACACACACACACACACACACCAGATGATCATGACACACACACACACACGAGATGATCATGACACACACACACACACACACACACACACACACACACTATATTTTAAGTTAAGATATAATTACCTTGTTTACATTTAACTTAAGATTTATGTCGTGTTGTCTTCCTGGTACAGTAAGACGATTTCATTTATATTTTCGTTAATTTTTATTTTTTCATAATTTTTTTTCTCACCTCCCAATGAAATTTTTTCCCGCGCTTTTTCATTTCTAGGTTGCATATTTCCCGCGCTTTTCACCTAGTTGATATTTTTCCCGCGCTTTTTCTTTTCCCAGGTGGCAATTTTCCCGCGCTTTTTCTCCTCTAGGCATTTTTCCCGCGCTTTTTCACTAAGCATTTTTCGCGCGCTTTTTCACTTCTAAGCATTTTCCCCGCGCTTTTCCTCTCCCGCGTTATTTATTCCCGCCATTTTTCAGGGAATTATCTGTGGTGGCGGTTGTGTTTACCTTGTCCGTATCGTCTTACACCTGCCGTCAGTGTCTCTGTGGCTAACTTTGGCTTCTTGTCTCACTGAATAACGAGGAAAACAATACTAAAGAAAATTGGACGATAACGAAGAAGAATAGACAAAGACGGATAGAAATGACAAAGTAACGGATAAAACTAGAATAATGCGGATAATAACAGGACAGAACGGATAAAAACTAGTAAATAACGGAAAGCCCCAGAAATTAACGAAGTAAACTAGATAATAACGGATAAAAAATAAAATTAATGCATACAAATTACAAAATAACGGATAAAACAGAAAATAACAGGAAAAACATAAATTAAGGGAAGAAAAATAATGGGTAACAACAGAAACTAACGGAGATTAACGGGTCAATAACGGGGACTATTTGTAAACGTTGTAAAGTGTTTAAGTAACCCGTTATATGTGTCCCAACCTCCTTCTTCTTCCTCTTCCTTCCTCTCCTCGCCCCTCCTCCTCCCTTACCTCTCACTCCTATTTCCGGTCCCATAACTCCTCCCACGCTCCTCAGTCCCATGATCATCCTCCTCCTCCTCTCCTCTCCCCTCCCCAGTAATTTAAGAGCAATAAAACACAAAAGTCAGCCTGTGTGTGTGTGTGTGTGTGTGTGTGTGTGTGTGTGTGTGTGTGTGTGTATTAACCCGACACGTGTTCTCCTGATGTTTTTTTTGTCTGTTGATGGTATAACTTAATGACGCTCTCCTTTCCTTCCCTCCCTCCTTCCCTCCTTCCTTCTTTCACTCTCTCCTCCATTCACTCCTTCCTTCCCCCCTCCCTCCCTCCTTCCTTCTTTCCTTCCTCCCTCCCTCCTTCCTTCTTTCCTTCCCTTCCTTCCGTCCCTCCTTTCTTCCGTCCCTCCTTCCTTCCCCTTCTTCCTTCCTTTCCTTCTTCCCTCTCCTTCCCTCCTTTATGTCGCTCCAGGTGCCCACTCTCCCTCCTTCCTTTCCCTCACCTCACAGCTAACGACCCGACATACCTTGATCAAATTAAGAGGTGCTATCGTGTCCACGCCAACTTCCTCCTGCCAGCAGCTTAATACCGGGGATTAGGGGAAGCTTAGTCAGGTAAAGCTTGAGGTTTCTAGGTGGGTGGCAACTGTAGTAGTCAAGGTGCTGTCCTTAACTAAACAACAAAGACAAACGAATGTAGTTGGTATGTGTGTGTGTGTGTGTGTGTGTGTGTGTGTGTGTGTGTGTGTGTGTGTGTGTGTGTGTGTCATGTTCCTCCTTCACCCTCTCAGCCAACCTTCCTCCAGTCCTTTAAGACCATTTTCTTGTCTTAGTCCTCTCTCTCTCTCTCTCTCTCTCTCTCTCTCTCTCTCTCTCTCTCTCTCTCTCTCTCCTGCCGTAGCTCTTGTTGCGTCAGGCTGTGTTCATCCCTGACATTATTTTCACTTAGCCTTTACCACAGTCGTCGCGAGAACTATCAGCGGTCTTGGCACTGTAGGGAGGGGAGGGGAGGGGAGTGTAGGGGGGAGGGGAGAGGGGTGTAAGGAGGGGGGGATGAAGGTAGGGGTTTAAGTCTCCTGCTAGTTGATAAATTCTTCTGGTAGCGTCTCACCTGTTTCTCTCTGTCTTCATCATCTTCTGTCTTAGTTACTGTCTTCTTACTTTTATATCCTTCTTATTCTGTCTGTTTCTGTCTCTTTCTTTCTTTCTCTACCAGACCCGTCACTATCATCCGTCTACACCTGAATACATCCATCTTACCTTTCCATATTGGCACTACTACTACTACTACTCCTCTCCTTTGACACCCTCTGGCACTCTTCCCACTTCCATACATTTACCTGAGGAGTGCCAGAGTAGGATAAAACCAGAATAGTCACTCGACACATCGCTCGTGCTGGCAATGCTTCGCCACGCCGCCGGGAATGTTCAGTACTCAGCTGCTGTTTATTTTAATAGTGAGTCATTGAAAATATAATAAACCAAGACTTTAATTTGGTAACACTTAATTAATGCAGGTATATGAGAGCCAGACAGGTAGGGGTGTATGGCAGCCTGGCAGGGAGGAGGAAGGGCAGTATGGCAGGCAGGAAGGGCAGTATGGCAGGCAGGAAGGGCAGTATGGCAGGCAGGAAGGGCAGTATGGCAGGCAGGAAGGGCAGTATGGCAGGCAGGAAGGGCAGTATGGGAGGCAGGAAGGGCAGTATGGCAGGCAGGAAGGGGAGCAGGCAGTGTAAGCAACGTTAAAAGTCCACTATTTACGGTATAAACACCTGGACTCACCTGAAATGTTCCGCCTCATTAATCAAGTAAATCTCTCAGGTAAATCCCAACCCGGAACTGTAGGTACATATCGAGTGTAACCATGACACATTAGGTACACATCCAGTATAACCACGACACATTAGGTACACATCCAGTATAACCACGGCACATTAGGTACACATCCAGTATAACCACGACACATTAGGTACACATCCAATATAACCACGACACATAGGTACACATCCAGTATAACCACGACACATTAGGTACACATCCAATATAACCACGACACATTAGGTACACATCCAGTATAACCACGGCACATTAGGTACACATCCAGTATAACCACGACACATTAGGTACACATCCAGTATAACCACGACACATTAGGTACACATCCAATATAACCACGACACATTAGGTACACATCCAGTATAACCACGACACATTAGGTACACATCCAATATAACCACGACACATTAGGTACACATCCAGTATAACCACGACACATTAGGTACACATCCAGTATAACCACGACACATTAGGTACACATCCAATATAACCACGACACATAAGGTACACATCCAGTATAACCACGACACATTAGGTACACATCCAATATAACCACGACACATTAGGTACACATCCAATATAACCACGACACATCAGGTCTCTCTAGTTAATGTTAAAATCACTCAGGTTAATTCTTCATGTTTTCAATCTTCACTACTGTATTTAACATGTTAGTATAGTTTCGCGGTGTTAAAAGTGAGAAAAATTACCGAAGTTAACAAAATGTAACTTGCTATCCGAGGCGCGTGTTGTCGGAGCTTAGGTTAGGTTAGGTTAGGTTAGGTTGGGTTGGGTTTGGGTTAAGGTAGGTTAAGAGTTAATTTAGGTTAGGTTAATTTAGGTTAGGTGGGTTAATTTGGGTTGGTTAGTTGGGTAGGTTTGGTTAGGTTAGGTTAAGTTAGGTTAGGTATACACAACCCACATGGTTATAAATTGGGCCATTAATTTTAACAGTCAAGTATTTTGAGGTTTATCAATAGGGAATTCATTGTTGTTTTAACGCGATGGAGATCCAGAGGGCAGAGGGCGAGAGTGTGGTGTGAGGCGTGGTGAGGCGTATGGTGTGAGGGCGTGAGGGTGTGCAGGGTGTGATGTGTGGGCGTGTGTGGTGTGGTGTGAGGCGTGAGGTGTGGTGGGAGGTGAGGTGTGTGAGGGCGTGAGGGCGTGAGGTGTGGTGTGGAGGTGTGAGGTGTGGTGTGAGGGCGTGAGGTGTGGTGTGAGGCGTGTGTGGTGAGGGCGTGGGTGTGTGGGGTGAGGTGTGGTGTGAGGCGTGGGTGTGAGGGGCGTGAGGTGTGGTGTGGTGAGGTGCAATGTGTGAGGGCGTGAGGTGTGGTGTGGAGGGTGTGGTGTGGTGTGAGGGCGTGAGGTGTGTGAGGGCGTGAGGTGGGTGTGGTGTGAGTGGCGGGGTGTGTGTGGGGGTGTGTGTGGGGCGTGAGTGTGGGGGCGTGGGTGGGGTGTGTGGTGTGGTGTGAGGGCGTGTGTGGGTTCAGTGTGAGGGCGGGGTGTGGTGTGGTGTGAGTGTGGGGGCGTGATGGTGTGGTGTGGGGCGTGATGGTGGTGTGGGGTGTGGGTGTGGGGCTGTGAGGTGAGTGTGAGGCGTGGAGTGTGGTGTGAGGGCGTGTGTGTGGTGTGAGGGCGTGTGTGTGGTTCAGGTGAGGGCGTGCAGGTTCGGTGTGGTGTGAGGCGTGAGGTGTGTGGTGTGAGGGCGTGGGAGTGTCAGTGTGAGGGCGTGAGGTGTGTGAGGGCGTGTGTGAGGGTTCCAGTGTGGTGTCGGGCAGCTATAAACAGTGGGCACACAGACCCTCACAGCCTCACACTGAAGGTGAAATTAACAGTTTTTTTTTTATTTTGGTCTGTGGCGAAAGGTGGGATTGGGGGGTGAGATGGGGGCGGTGTGGGGGGGATGGGGTGTGTGGCGGTGTGAGGGGGGAGGGATGGGAAGTACGTGGTGGGGGGGGGGAGAAAGAGGATCTAATAGGGAAGCCTAAAGGGAAGGGGACCCTGCATAAAGGTGTGAATAAGGTGTGTTGGGGGGGGGAGGGAGTGGGAGGGAGGTAAGAGAGGGGGACAGGAGTCAGTGCAGGGGTGTTAAAGATGGAACTCTGCTTAAATATGTACCACTGTCGTTATTAATTACTGTGTGTGTGTGTGTGTGTGTGTGTGTGTGGCAGAGAACAATGCTCACACACAACACTGACATACATACCACAGAAACAATTTTAATAAACGTTAATTGGCAGCTGATAGTAACAATTGTAACAAACTCTCGTGTGAACATCATAGCAGTATAGGACATCAGGTGGGCGTATAAGACCCACTTGGCCCTGTAACTCTCACACCATCCCCCTCTCACCCTCCCATCCCCTACCCATCCCTCTCTCCCCCTCCCTCTCTGGCACACCTTATGACCCAAAGAAAACACTCCCTCTCTGAGGGGAGGCGGCCCCACTACCAAGCAGATGGCAGGCCTTATAATGAGCATATGAAAACACAGCAGGAAGTGACGGCCAGGTAGTGAACATAAATTAAAGGTAAAAATATGGCGCCAGTAATGTGTGTAAACGAGACAGACGTGACACCTTACCTAAGAAGTTACTGTCAGAGAGAGGGCCCCATAATGAGCATATTTTTAAATGAGACGGGGCCCTGTAATGAGGATATATAAAAAGAGTAAGATAAAGGATCCGGAATGTGACTGTTATCAATGGGTAGATGACGGCCCTATACTGAGCAATATTAGCTGCGAAAAACAAGGTGTTGGCCCTTGAGTGAGCGTTTGTATAAATAATAATAATGAGTAGGCCCGCTTTAGTGAGCGTTTATAGCAACAATAATAATGGTAGGCCCTTGGTGACGTTTATAGCAACAATAATAATGAGTAGGCCCTTTAGTGAGCATTTAGCAAGCAACAATAACAAAGAATGTGCCCTGTAGTAAGCATTTATAGCAACAGTGATAAGTGGGCCCTTGAGTGAGCATTTATAACAATGAGTAGGCCCTGTAATGAGCATATAATATAATAAACAGCTGAGGACCGGATGTGTGTGGTCAGTGACTGCGTGTTGACAGCTTTATTGTGATGCCAAAACATTTAACGAAGACTGACAATCATAAGCTGAGATCTGTTGTGGACGGCAGCGCGGTATGAGGAGGACCCAGGGCGGAGAAATCATACGCCTGGCAGCATCATACGAGCGGTGGAAGGGGCAGAAGGGAAAATTATACATCAGAAAGTCAGTTGAGGAAGGTGTATGTTAAGCTGACTCAGTAACAATAGTGGTAGAAATAGCAATGGTATCTCTAGCACTAGACATAGTAGTAGTAGTAGTAGTAGTAGAAACATCGATAGTAGCGGTTGGTAGTAGTAGGAAACAGTGGTAGTAGAATGAATGATATTAGCTGGGGAAGTACTGATAATGACCGTCACTGACCTTCACCTTTCTTGTGCCAAAACACACACACACACACACACACACACACACACACACACACACACACACAGTAACTGTTTACATAATACAAACCCCCTGTTATCTCATTAAATACTATATGTATTAGTAATGTATGAAATTAATTTATATTATGTACCAAGTATATGAACAATATCAGACTACTTGAACCTCGTAATTCTGTGGAAGGAAAAATTCTCATTTGAATAGCAAAGAAAATCTAAGGTAATAAAGACGCTCGTTTGGCACTATAGGAAGAAATGTCCACCTGTTTGATGGACGATGATGAAGGCGGTGAGAGAATTGAAATAATGGTTGTCACGGTAAATGGTGTGATTATCTCCCGTATGTCACCATCACAGCAGGAAGTGTTCAGTAACTTCATTGACCGTGATGGCGCCATTTAAGAAGACAAATAGATGTTTCTCTTGATTTTAATATTTTTTATTTAAATTTAGATACGCAGTAATATATTATAACATTAAAAAAAAACCCAAAGATTAATCGTTTGTAGTTTAAATAGTTGATATACTAGGAGCTGAAATAGACTTGGTGTTGGAAGACTTTGTTATGGCGGAGTTAATACATCAGTTGGGTGGCGCCAGGAGTGATTAGAGTGTTTGTTGTGGTAAATGATCGGTCTCTGTCACTTGTCATACACTCAACGCTCTTTATCTGGGTGTAACAGTGTGTGTGTGTGTGTGTGTGTGTGTGTGTGTGTGTGTCTAATACAGAGAGAGCGTTAGGAAGATGTTGACATATAGTTCATTTTCACGGGTTCACATAGGCTCACACGGGTTCACACAGGCTCACACGGGTTCACACAGGCTCACACAGGCTCACACGGGTTTACACAGGCTCACACGGGTTCACATAGGCTCACACGGGTTCACATAGGCTCACATAAGTACTCACGGGGTCACAGGTTTACATGATAAATAATTCTCGCAATGGCAGTCCACCAGCTGTAAATAGGTACCTGAATTTACAGTTGGGGAAGTGAAGGCGGTCGAGTACAGTACCAGCTATGTTATCTTATGAACCAACCTTTTATTATATTCTGCGTTGTACCTAAACTCTCCTGAACAACACAATAGTCAAAACAATTGTTCAAATTATGTCGCAATACTGTGTTAGGTTCGTTCTAATATACTACAATCATATTACAACTCAGAAAAATTATAAACAAACAAACTCGACGTAAGAACTGTAAAAATTCAAAGAGATAAATAAATACATGTTTATATCATTTATATTTACCGAGATGTGTTAGAGAAGCTTTAAAATGTTGATACACTCTGGTTTGTAAACACGACGTCACATACTATTTGGCGGGAAACACCTCCACACAACAGCTGGGGACGATAATAATTATTTTTAAGGGGGCGGGCAACATAAAGACAACCTTGAGTTTGATTATTTAACCGTTTGAGTACGATTAATTAACCCTTCCTGTATACAATTAAGTTAACCTATTTGAGTACGATATTTTAACCCCGTGAGTACGATGACTTAACCCTATGAATACGATGACTTAACCCTATGAGTACGATGACTTAACCCCTTGAGTACAATGACAACCCCTTGAGTACGATGACTTACACACGGTCCCCACCTCCTGTACCCTTTATCATATATAAATTTCAATGTAAAAATAACGAGTAAACACAGGCAACAGAATCCGCAGGTGAAGGAATGGGAGACGACATGACAATATAAACTTTTCAACACCATTCTTCTTGTCATCTGGGCCTCTCTTATTCACTCGTAGACAAGAAAATAACATAATTTATATAAACTCCACATATTTTATATAGCCTTCGCATATTTGAGAGTAACAATAGCAAAATATGATGGATGGCGGGGATACGGAGTTATAATGTTTACACGTGAATGTTGTTGACAAGAGATACGGCGTAGTAATGTTTATAGACAACAATTTATAAAATACGATAATTTTTTAATAAGAAAATAACCTAATTTATTAATCGGTTTGTTTGTGCAGGAAGAAAACAAAGAATAAAGCTACCACAGTTGTCACCAAGGGATATACGAGCCTATAAACTTTTACAACGCCATTTTTCTCAGTCATTTTAGAGTCTTGTTTGTGACTGAACAAGAATGCGATATAATTTATTTAAATAATATATATATATGGCAACGAAAATTACACCAACAGGTAAATAAATCAAGTTGACTGAGATACGAGCTTATATTATTTACGTACCGTACTAGAAGTCTCTTTGTCCTTTGGCAATCTTACAAATATTTGAGCAAGACTATAACTTAATTTATTGAAACATCATACATTTTAGGACAAGAATAACAACAGTTAACTTAGACATGTTGGTGAAGATATGACACTAAAATTTTGTCGTAAAGGAATATTTCATTCGGTTATGTCGTCCAAATATATGAGCAGGAAAATAATTTATTAAGGGAGTTTATTTGAGCAAGAAAATAATCTAGTTTATTATTGGAACTCATTTGAACAGGAAAACAACATTATAGAAGAAAGAAACGTATAAATGCTTCAGTTGACCGAGATACGACTCTATCAAATTTTACGCGCTAAGCCGACTTTACCCGCCAAGTAGCCAAGCTGAAAACAGACACATAAATTGTCACGGTTTGAGAGTGTCACGTCTTGTTCCCCGCCTCATATCTAACACATGATGATATATTACTGTCTGTCACTCCAGTGTTGTATACGGTGACATAGTGTTGGGTTAAAGGAGAAGCGGTACATAAGGCTTTGGGGAAAACTGTATAATATTTTCAACTATTCTTCTGGTACAAAATGATAATATGGAAGTAAGATTTATGTTTTTTTTTGTGATTTAGTTATTAGACTAAAAATATTATGATAAATAATGATCAAATGTAATCGTCACAAAATATATTGCTCAATATTGTTCAGTTCTCAGAATCGATATTAACGGAACATATGTATCAATAATTTCTCCCCAAGGTTTTTATTTTTTTATTAGAGGTTACACTTAGAATATTTATTGTTAATTCATTTTATTATTATCCCAAATCGATAAGTTAATTTTATTGTACGAGTATATGTTTTGACAATTTACACTAAGTTTTTCTTAAAATAATGTGTTTAGAAATTATTGTTAAGCATTCTCAATTAGTTTTATTTTAAGATGGTAAAAATACTCCAAAAACTTTATTACTTTACATAATTATAAAATCCAAAGTTTACACTAATCATCTCTGAATAAGTCCCGCCATTATTTACATAAATACAAGAATCAAAGAAAGTGTAACTCCCTCCAGGGTGAACTATTCCATTTTTTTTTACCGGCCATTAGGTTTAATACGCTTTTAGGGCGATATGGGCGACATGAAGAGCTTTAGTTACTTTTTTACGAGTCTCTCAGCGAAAGTAACCGCAACATTTTATGGCGTCGTTCTTAGAAACTTTGCTAAAACGTTTGAGCAAAATGTTAAGAGTTTTTTGAAGTACATAGCTGTTGTAAATGTGTGTGTTGTGGAGGCTGTGTGTGTGTGTGTGTGTGTGTGTGTGTGTGTGTGTGTGTGTGTGTGTGTGTGTACGTTATTTATAAAAACTTATTATTATTTAAAACAATCTGAATACTAATAAAATAAGGAGAAAGAGATAACCTTGACAACTATATAATTAATTGAAATATAATAGATGGCAGTGAAGGTGATAATTATGGAAAATAGATTGATAGATAACGTAGATAGTAGCCATAAAAGTAGTAGTAGTAGGTGTTAGTGATGGTTTACAGGGCGTGGTGCCGCTATGGAATGTTAGATCTGGGCTGACTGTCATGCCTTATATAGTGATGTAATGTTGCCTACCTCCTACCATTCCTCTTCCCTTCCTCATCTCTCCTACCCTACCCTCTCCTTTCCTCCTACCCTTCCATTCTTCCTCCTCTTCTCTCTTCTTTTCCCCTCTTAGTCTCCATTCTCTCCGAGTTTTTTTTTCTTTCGTTCATTCTTCTTCTTCCTTCTGTTTTACTTTGGACTTCTTCCTCTTTTTTTCATTCTCTCCCTCCCTATTTTCTTCCCCCCTCATATTTATCTTCCTCTTATATTTTCTTCTTTTTTCCCTTCTCATCTTTCTCTTCCTCATTTTCATCCTCAACCACCACACAGGATAGACCAGGGCTAGAGGGTAGGTAGGCAGGTCCCAGGCAGGCATCCTTCAGTCAGTGTCGAGATGTGAGAGTGGACGGACGTGTGTGTGATACAGTTCTCGTGATCTCGCTGAGTCTCGTGATTTCCCGGAGTCTCGTAGTTCCTTGTGGTCTCTTTTAAGTGTCTCATATCTCGTAGTTTTTCTCGATCTCGTGGCTAATCGGGTCTCGTGTTAGTGAGATTTGGTGATTGACTATTATTATTATTATTATTATTATTATTATTATTATTGTTGTTATTTTTATTATTGTTGTTGTTATTATTATTAATGTTTATTATTATTATTATTATTATTATTATTGTTGTTATTTTTATTATTGTTGTTGTTGTTGTTGTTGTTATTATTATTAATGTTTATTATTATTATTATTATTATTATTATTGTTATTTTTATTATTGTTGTTGTTATTATTATTGTTTATTATTATTATTATTATTATTATTATTATTATTATTATTGTCATTATTGTCATTATTATTATACCATCTTTCATATTAAGGTTATCGTGTATTGAAATTCTCTCTCTCTCTCTCTCTCTCTCTCTCTCTCTCTCTCTCTCTCTCTCTCTCTCTCTCTCTCTCTCTCTCTCTCTCTCTCTCTCTCTCTCTCTCTCTCTCTCTCTACTGTAGAGGTTACGTGACCTAACACAAATGACGTCACTACACAGGTGAGATTCTCAACAGTCCCCTACGTTAAGTAATTTCCCTTTTCACTCCACTTCCTTCCCATCCCCCCACTCCACCTCCCTTCCCTCCACTCCATTCTACTCCACTACTCTCCTCCATTCTACTCCTCCACCTATCAGAAACTGCTGTGGGAACGCATCAAACTCTTCACTTAAGCTACGACACGCATTTGGGGGGGTGTGTCTGTCTCTGTCTGTCTGTCTGTGTAGTACTGTACAACTCTCTCTCTCTCTCTCTCTCTCTCTCTCTCTCTCTCTCTCTCTCTCTCTCTCTCTCTCTCTCTCTCTCTCTCTCTCTCTCTCTCATCCCGTGTACGTTCGTGTAGTCGCTCCATATAACAAATGTGTGTGTGTGTGTGTGTCCTGCTCGTATAAGAGTTAGTGAGTCAGTGATTGCGTGTTTGATGTTGTTTTAATATAATTACAGAGTGAGCAAGAGATTAAGCCCACACACACACACACACACACACACACACACACACACACACACACACATACACACACACACACACACATACCACAAGTATTATCACAAATACTCTTATATTACTTCTGTGGTTGTGTCTGTCTGTCAATCTGTCTGTACAATTATAACATATATATATATATCATCTTTAATTCCTAATAAAACACGTAACTTAAATTTGATGTTTACGTTTCTTAATGGATCTGATTATACCACTTATACCAGTGTACCTGTAACCTGTAACCTGTAACCTGTAGCTCTAACTGTACCGTATTCCTTCTCACGCAGACCAACACCCAACCTGTAACCTGTAACCTGTAGCTCTAACTGTACCGTATTCCTTCTCACGCAGACCAACACCCAAGCAGTCAGTGCGTGAACAGTAGCTGGTGACTAGTAAATTGAACCTCCTTGTGTCAGTTTACTGTGATGGAAGAGAATTGGAGGGTATTTGTGTTGTTGTGATGGCCCAGTGGTTTAGTATCGGCTTGGGTGATCACTGGGGATAGGTAGTGGGGAGTTAAAGGTTGATCCCGTGGTTGGGTGATCACTGGGGATAGGTAGTGGGGAGTTAAAGGTTGATCCCGTGGTTGGGTGATCACTGGGGATAGGTAGTGGGGAGTTAAAGGTTGATCCCGTGGTTGGGTGATCACTAGGGGGATAGGTAGTGGGGGTGAGTTAAAGGTTGATCCCGTGGTTGGGTGATCACTGGGGATAGGTAGTGGGGAGTTAAAGGTTGATCCCGTGGTTGGGTGATCACTGGGGATAGGTAGTGGGGAGTAAAAGGTTGATCCCGTGGTTGGGTGATCACTGGGGATAGGTAGTGGGGAGTTAAAGGTTGATCCCGTGGTTGACCGTCATAGGGACAAATAGGTGGCGGCGGATGTTGATACTCATTTGTTTCATTATTTACATGTTGCCAATGCGGAAATGAGCCATGTTTTGATATTCAGTTTTGTAGTATGAACCTAATTTACCACTGTGTTGATGATAGTAATCTGAATTGTGTATATTGTTATGCTTTTAATGTTTTGTGGTTGTTATTTCGCTTTGTATATTCAGAGATATGCAACTGGTTCCATCAGACGCCCTTGATGCTCATATGTTTTTTCATGGCGTCTATAAGGAAGTATGTGGAGTTAGAATTGACTTATGCTATACAATTCTATTATCTGACCCTTTAAATGTGAGTACTTTATGCTATACAGTTCTATTATCTGATCCTTTAAATGTGAGTTCTTGTCGTAATGTTTATTGTTCGGCTCAATATAAATTAAGTCTTTTTTTTATTGACTATTTCTTGTATATTGTTCTGGGTTTTGTCCGTTTTTATTAATTTATAGCCATGTTTGTTGATGGTCGTTGTTGACAAGACGTTGATATGGGAAGGCGCGGTGTTTTAAGCTTAATATGAAAGGTTAAATATGAAAGGTTATTTGCCTGTCTGTAGTAACCCCTTTTTTTATATGTTTTACTAAAGTTATATACTTAATCCATGAATATGATGACTTAACCCCTTGAATACGATGGGAACCTCTTGAGTACGATGATATAACCTCTTGAGTACGATAATTTTTTAGCATTGACGTACGACGACTTTGTATACAAGAGAATTAAGTTATCGTACTCAGGGGGTTAAGTTATCGTACTCGGGGGGTTAAGTTATCGTACTCAGGGGGTTAAGTTATCATACTCAAGGGGTTAAAGAGTCCCGTTTATTCATTGTGGTCTACATATGTGAGTATATATGTATATTCTCGTGTGTGTGTGTGTGTGTGTGTGTGTGTGTGTGTGTGTGTCAGATGATTAAGACTGACAGTCCCTCATAGGCGACCCCTTGTTCACTCTCTCTCATTCTCTCTCTCTTCCTCTTTCTTCCTCTCTTCTTCCTCTTTGTCTTCCTCCTCCCCCTTCTCTTCCTCCTCTCTTCTTCCACATCATGTTTCCATCTTTATCATGTCGTGGAGGAGGAGTTAAGAGGTAGGAGAAAGGAAGGAGGGGGATGGGATGGTGGAGGAGAAGAAGGGAGAGAGAGAAGAGGGGGAGACAAAGGAGGAAGAAGAACAAGGCGAAGAGGAAAAGAGAAGTAGGAAGAAAATATAGAAGTAAAAGAGAAGGAAGAAGACAAAGGAGAGGAGGAGAAAGAGGGAGCGAAGGAGGAGGTGGAAGAAGGAGGAAGACAAAGGAGAGGAGGAGAAGGAGTTTACACAGTAGCCTTTCTGTAATGATGTCTTGTGAATAAGTCTTAATTAGATAAGCTGAGAGAGAGAGAGAGAGAAAGGTTGGAACGTGTGTGTTTATGTGTGTGTGTAGGGAGAGGGCTAAGAGGGTAAACACACACACACACACACACACACACACACCTGTATCATTAGTCAAGATTTTAATTAATGTCTTCAGGTGTTAATAATCATCGTTTAATTAATAACATAATTAAGGTAGGAAAAAAAACAACCTTAATTTTCTCAGTTAATCGTAAGATAATTTATCGTAAGAATCCTTTGAACTGTCGTAAGTTAATTAGGTAAATACAAATGTGTACCTGACTGACAGAATTACGTGGGTTAAACTCTTAAGTGATCTGAGAAGAAGTGTCCGTTTCACTTATGGGGTGACTGGGTGAGAGAGAGTGAGAGAGTCAGGTGGTATTAACTAACATCAACACCCCGGATATAAGGATGACATGACGTGGGAGGTGGTGTTGAGTGAGTGGGTGAGTGAGTGCGTGAAGAAGAGTGTGGTATATAAGAAAGTAAAATCCAACGTAGGAACCTTTTGAGAATCCATCTTTGTGAGGTGTCAGATACATACATACATATATATATACATACTTTCTCGCATCTACGGTTATAGTGACGCAAAATTTAACGTAGGAACATTATAAACTATATATATATATTGTCACAGTAACACCACACCACCCGTTTAAGTCTTAATGGTAAATATGTTTTAGGCCCGCGCTGCCTTCCTTCACACTCTCGCGGTCTCTGTTGCCCTCTCAGCCTGGTGTCATTGAGTTGTTTGTTCATCATGTATTGTGGGTTTTTATTGATTATATTGTGGTTTTTATCGAGGTATTGTGGTTTTTATCGAGGTATTGTGGTTTTTATCGAGGTATTGTGGTTTTTATTCATTTTATTGTGGTTTTTGTCGAGGTATTGTGGTTTTTATTCAGTATATTGTGGTTTTTATCGAGGTATTGTGGTTTTTATTCATTTTATTGTGGTTTTTGTCGATGTATTGTGGTTTTTATTCATTATATTGTGGTTTTTGTCGATGTATTGTGGTTTTTATTCATTATATTGTGGTTTTTGTCGATGTATTGTGGTTTTTATTCAGTATATTGTGGTTTTTGTCGAGGTATTGTGGTTTTTATCGAGGTATTGTGGTTTTTCTTCAGTATTTTGTAGTTTTTCTTCATTATATTGTGGTTTTTATCAAGTTATTGTGTTTTTAATCATTATATTACGGTTTTTATCGAGGTATTGTTATCAATATATAATATACTGATAACAATATACTGCATATCGTGGTCTATGAAAATTTTTCTTCAACAAATAAACATGTATATATTTTAGTGTAAGTCATTCTTTTATTATTATTATTATTATTATTATTATTATTATTATTATTATTATTATTATTATTTTCTTTTTTTTAATAAGACTTGGTTATTAATGACACGTTCTCGGGCAGGGCAAGAACCTGTTTGTGTACAGTACAGTAAGATGGTGGCCAAGATCCTGTTACTGTCGTGATGCCGCAGTTGTACCCGAGATGATAACACTATCCCTCTCATGTACGCGTTCACTCTAGCCCAGACCCTCACCCCTCGACCACCTGACCACCCTCTCGACACTATCCCTCTCATGTACGCGTTCACTCTAGCCCACACCCTCACCCCTCGACCACCTGACCACCCTCTCGACACTATCCCTCTCATGTACGCGTTCACTCTAGCCCAGACCCTCACCCCTCGACCACCTGACCACCCTCTCGACACTATCCCTCTCATGTACGCGTTCACTCTAGCCCACCCTCACCCCTCGACCACCTGACCGCCTCTCGACACTATCCCTCTCATGTACGCGTTCACTCTAGCCCAGACCCTCACCCCTCGACCACCTGACCACCCTCTCGACACTATCCCTCTCATGTACGCGTTCACTCTAGCCCAGACCCTCACCCCTCGACCACCTGACCGCCCTCTCGAGCTCCGACTTTCTTTAACCCCGGCCTCTTTATTTTTTTAGTGCACTTTATTCTTGTCAGTTAGCCCATATTTTTTTTTCATATATATTAACTTTGAAATAAAAATATATTACCTTATCCTTTTAATTGGTGGCGCACATTACAGTACTTTGATATTAGTGCATATAAAAACTAGTTCCACGCTGCTCTGCTCTCGAGGTATTCTGTCCTGTTGTAATCTATCCTTAATTACTCTTGTTACGTCTCCTCTTTCCGAATTCTTTGTGTATTATCCTCGTAATATTTATTAATTTCATCATTTTACCATTATATTAAAAATTCGTTACACATATTATATTTCAGACGCTGGTAATCTATTTTCCTTCTTATCTCCTGTCATCGAGTTTTATGACGTCTTCCTCTCATTTATCATCGTTTTCTGTCACCCCCCCATTCGTCATCGTTTTCCTTGATGTCTTCCCCCTTATCTACATTCGTTATCTTCCAAGGGGTGGCGCTCAAAAAGGATAATATAATTTTTCGTTTCTGTTAGCTTGTTTTAGACCAGCTAGGAGTGAGGGGGAGGGGGAGCCTTGTGGAAGTGAGCTGAACAAATGAACTTTATCTGAATTACATTATTATTATTGTCGTTGTTGTTAGTGGTGGTGATTTTTTTGTTATTTAATGGTATTTTTTTAGGTTATAAGCGGGTGTTACCAGAGAGGTCACTAAGATAACACTTTCCACTATAACTCCCTCAGAGGCGTCAGTTATCTTTACAACATAACAGTAATGTGGCAGAGGACGTGATGTGAAAAGAATGGATTTGTATCACAGAAAATGAGTGACGTGGGAAAGATGGTGTGTAGCGGTGAACTAATCAGAGAAAATGGGCTTATTAGCGCCCCATAATCATTAAAAACCGAATTATCTCGACACAGTAATCACAGAAAACTGATTTAATCCGACGCTAAAACTCTAGAAAAATGGTGAACATCAGCGCCACGATGCGGTCTGACGGCCAACGGAGGAACTATAGCCGCTCGACCCAGGGGAGTTTCCTGCGTTACGGCGACGCCCTGGGTAGGTATGGGCGTCACGGGCGTAGTGTGGGCGCCCAGAAGTTTAGCCGGAGGATCACCTTCCTGCAGCCCACCCCTCAGACCCTCACCTTCCCGTTCAGAGCCTCAGATTATATTCACACCTACTACAACTGGCCTCCCTGGTATGAGGTGCGTGTGGGTACCAGGGTCTCTCTCTCTCATACAGGGTCTCTCTCTCTTCAGGTCCATAGGGGTTAAGTTAGGTTGATTAGGTTAATTTAGGCTAGGCTAATTTTTATACCCATCAAAATATTCCAATCCAACCCTGAAGCTCCTTAAATGACGAAAGGAGAAGTAGTGGGTTCAAGTGGCAGGTGGTGGCGGTGTATGGTTAACGGGTAATGGCAGATGAGGGTTAAGGAAGTGGCAGGTGTTTATGGCGTGAGTTGCAGGTGGCAGGAGGTGGTCACAGGATGTTTCCATCTGTGCTGAACCTGCCGTGATGCCTGAATGGATGAGTCTCTCTCTCTCTCTCTCTCTCTCACACACCAATGACTCACAGGTGGAGGGGCAAGGTGTACCCTCACGTGGGTGTGGTGGAGGGGCCGACACCCAACCAAGAATGGCCAACGCCCAGCTCACACACACACACACACACCCACACACACACACACCCACACACGCACACACGCACACGCACACACACACCATCTACCAATATAGAGATCTACCCAACAGCTTCGTTTTTCTCATCACTCGGTGTACACGATGAACTTAACCTAACCCTAACTTGCATATGAGTCACTACTAAGTTACAGTCCCGTGTGTGTGTGTTTATATGTCAGTGTAAATGTGTGTGTGTATGTATGTATGTATGTATGTATGTATGTATGTATGTATGTATGTATGTATGTATGTCTGTCTGTCTGTATGTACGCACTTATGACTATTTAACAACGATTATAATAGTTTTAGTTGAATTTAATAAGTTAATTATATTTTTTGAAGGTTGTTAAGTTAATGTTAAGTATCAAGTGTTATTTTAGGTGTTTGTAATTGCTAGTTAGTTAGTTTAGGACATTGTTGTATTACGAGGGATATTGGTGGTTAGTGTACTGTGTGGGTGTGGTAGATACAGGTAGTGGTGGTGGTGGTTACAGCTGATGGTAGTGGTGGTAGGTGTGGTAGTAGTAGTAGTGGTGGTGGTAGGTGTGGTGGTGGTGTGGTAGTAGGTGTGGTAGTAGTGGTGGTGGTAGGTGTGGTGGTGGTGTGGTAGTAGTCGTGGTGGTAGGTGTGGTAGTTACAACACGTCACTCCCTGATTACATATTTGACTCAAAACAACTAACTGGCAACTCACGTCCTGGTCTCTCTCTCTCTCTCTCTCTCTCTCTCTCTCTCTCGCTCTCTCTATATTATTTTTTAAACAATTGTATTTTTTTTTCTCGTAATGTTATAATTTTTTTAACGTGTAAATTTATTTTTTTTATTTGATGACAAATTTTTTTCCATCAAGTGATATATTAGATACCTCCTCCTCCTCCTCCTCCTCCTCTCCTCTCTCTACTAATTTATTTCACGTAATGATTCAGTACTATTAATGTTACTTGAGGTAGGTTTGGTTAGGTTAAGTGTGTTAGATTAGTTTAGGTTAGTGTTAGGTTAGCGTCAGTTAGGTTAGGTTAGTGTTAGGTTAGCGTTGGGGTGTTTAATTATGAAAGAAATATGGACAGGCCAAATCTTCTTCAGGTGACTCAAAAATCTATCATAATTATATAATGAAACAAACTTTATACACTCACCCACCCTAACGTAACGTAACACTCACCCTAACGTAACACTCACCCTAACGTAACACTCACCCTAACCTAACACTAACCTAACACTAACTTAGCCCCAGGTGAAACACAACAACGCCATCTGTGGGTGGACGAGTAAAAGTGAAAGTGTACACATAGCTGAACACCGAAAATAGTTTGCCGTGATTGTGTGTACCCTCTGTCACCCTTGCCACCCTGTCACCCCTAGCATCCTGTCACCCTTCCCACCCTAACACCCCGTCACTCTAGCATCCTGTCACCTTCCCACCCTAACACCCCGTCCTCTAGCATCCTGTCACCCTTCACTAACACCCCGTCACTCTAGCATCCTGTCACCCTTCCACCCCTAACACCCCGTCACTCTAGCATCCTGTCACCCTTCCCACCCTAACACCCCGTCACCCTAGCATCCTGTCACCCTTCCCACCCCTAACACCCCGTCCTCTAGCATCCTGTCACCTTCCCACCCTAACACCCCCGTCACTCTAGCATCCTGTCACCCTTCCACCCTAACACCCCGTCACTCTAGCATCCTCACCCTTCCCCTAACACCCCGTCACTCTAGCATCCTGTCACCCTTCCCACCCTAACACCCCGTCACTCTAGCATCCTGTCACCCTTCCCACCCTAACTCCCCGTCACTCTAGCATCCTGTCACCCTTCCCAACCCTAACACCCCGTCACTCTAGCATCCTGTCACCCTTCCCACCCTAACACCCCGTCACTCTAGCATCCTGTCACCTTCCACCTAACACACGTCACTCTAGCATCCTGTCACCCTTCCCACCCTAACACCCTGTCACCCTAGCATCCTATCACCCTTCCCACCCTAACACCCCGTCACTCTAGCATCCTGTCACCCTTCCCCTAACACCCCGTCACTCATCCTGTCACCCTTCCCACCCTAACACCCCGTCACTCTAGCATCCTGTCACCCTTCCCACCCTAACACCCGTCCTCAGCATCCTGTCACCCTTCCCACCCTAACACCCCGTCACTCTAGCATCCTGTCACCCTTCCCACTAACACCCCGTCCTCTAGCATCTGTCACCCTTCACCCTAACACCCCGTCACTCTAGCATCCTGTCACCCTTCCCACCCTAACACCCCGTCACTCTAGCATCCTGTCACCCTTCCCACCCTAACACCCTGCGACTCTAGCACCCCTACCATCCTTCTCAACACCCTGAAATGCACTTCCAAAATGACAAAATCCAAACCTAACCCTTAACCCTAACCTAACCCTACCCTACCGAGACAACATGAGGCTTAGTGTTCATTTGGAAATTCATTGGATTCATACGTAGAAACTGTGTGTGTGTGTGTGTGTGTGTGTGTGTGTTGTGTGTGTGTGTGTGTGTGTGTGTGTGTGTGTGTGTGTGTGTGCGTGCCAGACTGACTCACATAACTCACCAATCAAAATGAACCGTCGCTCACAACCAATTGATCAGTCTTTTACTGACCCACCCAAACTGTGTGTGTGTGTGTGTGTGTGTGTGTGTGTGTGTGTGTGTCTAGGCATGTTTGTTTGTCTGCGTCAATCTATGTATGTGCACGCGCGTGTGTGTGTGTGTGTGTGTGTGTGTCATGCTTATTTGTGAGTAAGTGTGTGCATTTATGTGCTTCTTATATTACTTATTATAACCTAACCTCGAAAAGTCTTCAAAACATTAAAAAAAAATAATAATCCTTTGAGTGGCCAAGGTTTCTCTCAGCTGAATCGTCTGTGTTTGATAAAACTCCTTAAGTGCGACATAACTCCTTAAAGGGTTGATCGTACAAAAGCCGAGAACATTATTAGAACAAACGCAGTGTTGATATAAAAGTACTATAATAAGATAGTCTTTGGTTGATTATAAACAATTTACATCACTTCTGGTCGTTACGTCACCAGTCGGTCAAATGGAGGCACTTGTGGTTTGAATGAGAATTATGTGTCATAGGGTTTCGTAGAAATTGTAACGCTAACTATTTCCCGTAAGAGGAGAATGAGGAGAGATTACAATATCCTTCTAACTTCTCACTTAAAATGACGGTTCAAATGGCTGAGACTACCATGACGAGCGTTTACTAATCCTATATTTACTAGATATTAAACGTGTGAATATTTGAACACCGTGACTTAACTGTAATTTTAATCAAGATTCAAGGTTATCTGATATATGTGAGGTCAAATGTGAGAATTTATTTATTATGTTAGCCGCAGGGAGTTAGTGGGCCTGGTGGTTGGTGAGTCCGTTGTGGTGTGAGTCAGAGAGGGGAGGGACTAATGAATGTTTTAAGATAAATAAATGAACGAAAATACTCAACAGAGGAATCCCTGTTTATGTGTGTTGAATATTACTTCCATATTGCCACACTGTAGAGATGTAAGAATTATTTGTGTTCTAATTTATTTGTTAATTCTTGGATCCATGGGTCTGACATGTCTGGTATGTTTAGTTTTTGTTCTAATAGATATTTCTTTCAGATACAACAAATCTGATATGTTGATTTTTTGCCTAATTACTGTTTTTTTGTTTT
The DNA here is from genome assembly GCF_018991925.1 of Homarus americanus. Lineage (NCBI taxonomy): Eukaryota > Metazoa > Arthropoda > Malacostraca > Decapoda > Nephropidae > Homarus > Homarus americanus. Next base: position 6,996,171 of record NW_024732780.1, read on the forward strand.
TATTGCTGAGAATAATACACTAGTTTTATTTACACTGTTTCAGGCCCAGTCGGAGGAGGAGTATCGACAGACCCAGACTAAGGTCAACGGTCTACAGCGGACTCCTAGCAGCGGCAACTACCGTCCAGTTGAGCTACATAACATACCCCTTCCTACTACAGGTGGTCACGTCACAGGTGAGGCAGAGACAGGTGTCGCAGGGAACATACAGGTGTGAATGGGGAAAGACAGGTGCCAAGGGGGACAGAGACAGGTATCAAAAGGGACAGTGAGATGGGTATTAAAAGGGACGGACAAGTATCAAGGGGAGAGAGGTGTCATAAGAGATAGTCAGATGTCATAGGGAAGGCAGAGACAGGTGTCAAGTGGAACAGAAAGACAGGTGTCAAGGGACAATGAGACAGGTGTCAAAGGGGACGGTGAGACAGATGTCAAGGGACAGAGAAACAAGTGTCAAAGGGACAGAGAGACAGGTGTTAAGGGGACAGTGAGACAGGTGTCAGGGGACAGAGAGACAGGTGTCAGGGGACAGAGAGACAGGTGTCGAAGGGGACAGTGAGACAGGTGTCAAGAGGACAGAGACAAATGTCAAAGGGGACAGAGACAGGTGTCAAAGGGGACAGTGAGACAGGTGTCAAAGGGACAGTGAGACAGGTGTCAAAGGGACAGAGACAGGTGAGAAGGGACAGAGAGACAGGTGTCAAAGGGACAGAGAGACAGGTGTCAAATGGGACAGTGAGTCAGGTGTCGAAGGGGACAGAGAGACAGGTGTCAAATGGGACAGTGAGACAGGTGTCAAGAGGACAGAGACAAATGTCAAAGGGACAGACAGGTGTCAATTAAGACAGACAGGTGTCAGGGACGAGACAGGTGTCAAGGGGACGTGAGACAGGTGTCAAATGGGACAGTGAGACAGGTGTCAAGAGGACAGAGAGACAGGTGTCAAGGGACAGTGAGACAGGTGTCAAGGGACAGTGAGACAGGTGTCAAGGGGACACAGTCAGGTGCCCAAAGAGACAGATGTCAAAGAGGACTGTGAGACAGGTGTCATAGGGGACAGTGAGACAGGTGTCAAAGGGGACACAGTCAGGTGCCCAAAGAGACAGATGTCAAGGGACAGGACAGGTGTAAGGGACACAGTCAGGTGCCCAAAGAGACAGATGTCAAGGACAGTGAGACAGGTGTCAAAGGGACAGAGACAGGTGTCAAGGGACAGAGGAGCAGGTGAAGGGGACAGTGAGACAGGTGTCAAGGGACAGAGACAGGTGAGAAAGGGACAGTGAGACAGGTGTCAAAGGGACAGAGAGACAGGTGTCAAAGAGGGACAAAGACAAATGTCAAAGGGACAGAGACAGGTCCAAATGGGACAGTGAGTCAGGTGTCGAAGGGGACAGTGAGACAGGTGTCAAAGAGGACAAAGAGACAAATGTCGGGACAGAGAGACAGGTGTCAATTCAGACAGACAGGTGTCAGTGGTGACAGAGACAGTTCCAAGGGACAGTGAGACAAGTGTCAAGGGACAGATAGACAGGTGTCAAAGGAGACAGTGAGACAGGTGCCAAGGGACACAGTCAGGTCAAAAAGACAGATGTCAAAGAGGACTGAGACAGGTATCATAGGGACAGAGACAGGTGTCAAAGGGGACAGAGAGACAGGTGTCAAAAGAAACAGTAGGCAGGAAGAAGGCAAAGTTGTACAGTACACAGGTAAATTGGTCAGTGTTTGGACAGTGAGGGAGGAACAGTAGCCAACAGGTATAGACCATATTTAAACGAGTGAAGGAGGGCGGCGATGCTTCAGTCAGTTCACTTAAATGTAACATACAAGACATGATGATCAGTCCCCATTAATGTATCATATCACCAGTTGTTAATCACTCACTTGTTCAAAGAGATGAGCTTTAGTGTCTGACAGATGATTGATAACACTGACTAATATGTTAGAATAGTCCTTTTGTGTTCTTGATATAACATGTTATTCTTGTCTTCAGCTGAGGTCAGGATGCCCTCTGGAGAAGCAGATCTTCCGGTGATTGAGGATAATCGGGATGGCACCGTGTCCGTCCGCTACGCCCCGCGGGAGGAAGGCCTTCATGAGCTGCACGTGAAGTACAACGCTGAACATGTGCAGGGTTAGACCTCTCTATATTTGTTAAACTCCTTCACTCTGTTTAGATAATTCAAGATGACTATTTTGTGTACCTGATAAACCTTTTAGTACATACATGTAGTCTGAAAGTGATATATTTTATTAAACTTCCAGTAACTTTTAATAGTCACATCATTACTCTCTTAAGGCAACTCCAGATGACTACTTTGTGTATTTGTCTTGATGTACTTCACAGGGATCATAATACCTAACCTTGACCTGTTCATTCACCATCTGGGAAAGTTAACAGATTCACATTTGTAAGAAAACAGGTTGATGGCATATTCTGTCATGATGTTCTTTTACTGAGTTGAATATAGAGTGATGTAGGTCCAGTATTTGTTGTCCTGCCAGGGTGATGTTTTACCTGAGGTGGTCAACACACATTTTATAGTAGTAGTGATGATTTTATCCCACACACACACACACACACATTAATTCTCTCATTTTAGTGACCATCAGATGAACCAAGATTATACTGAGGAAAACATTGTGAATTATATGTAATACAAGAGTGTTGTTACATACTGTATATAGTTAAACTTATCCCGTACATCATGTTACCATTTCCAATATGTGATGCAATTATTGTACCAGGTTATGATTATCAATAGTAGTTGTAGTGAAACCCAAACAATGTTGTCAGGCTCAGGACAACAACGGCAACACACAAAGAAGGATTACATACACACTGGTCTGTCAGCCACACCAGAAAAGTTATCAATATGTCCCCTAACATATCCACCATCACTAGATAAATATTTGTACAGTAAAATCGTCACCCAGGTTTGCATTGATTCAGCATGCACAAACAACTATAGACCATAAGGCATTTTTTACAATATATAAAGGTGTCATTATATTTTATTCACAATACAGGTATTATCCGTTAGTTTACATAGGGTGGCTCAAGCACACAAAGATTTACCATTAAGCTGGCACACAATCCCAGCCGCAGGTTTAATTAATACACCCCAGCCAATAATACCTTGACATAGTTCTTGTACCGTAGTTGCCTTCTGTGACTTAGAAGTGAATGGAGGATTTATTACATCCTCAGTCCAGAGGCATTAGTGATCAGTAAGATGACAAAAGAAAAAAGTAGACACACTGAAACAGGATTGATTGAAAATATAAAATTAAGCGTGAGGTGGGAGTCAATCTTATAAGGATATAATCGGGGTTAAGAATCTTTTGTCTTATTCTTTAATTGAGTCTGTGTCACATTCAAACAAAATATTGAACATTAGGCTAAATATGTGGCTATAAGTAATCATTTGGTTGTTTTTCTCTTAAGGTTCACCATTCAAGTTCCACGTGGACTCCATCTCCTCTGGGTACGTTACAGCATATGGAAGTGGCTTGGTTCATGGCATCACTGGAGAGCCATGCAACTTCACCATCTCGACCAAGGATGCCGGTGCAGGTAGCTCCACTCGTGGTGAGGTCTCCATCTACTTTTCTTCTCCTTTACTTCTCCTCCATCCTTCCGTGTGAGGTCACCTACCTGATGGCGGTTCTTGGCAATGGGTGTTAAAAAGCGCACCAACACTAGTCCTGTAATTTCCACATAGGACCTTCTCCTGCTCAGGTCATATAATAATAGAGGTCGCTACAAGTAAAGGTCATTATGTGATGTACAGATGACGTACCAAAGGCACCCAGCTATGTCCTCCTGAAGGTACCGCCTCACCACCTCCCCAAACCTTCATCAGGAGTGTGTTGACGCTGCTCTTGTCTGCCAGTCAACGCCCTTTGCTACCATTACACTGAGTTGACACCTGCAGTCTGCCAGTACTGTATAACTAATGTATACGTGATGTGTAATAAGTGAACCAGATTTAGAGTGCTAAGCATGATTTATTTCTAAAAACAGTTTATCCATTATTTGCCATTTTAAACCTTAGAAGTTAATAATAATTATGCACAAGCTCTGCTTCAATTATGTCCAGTTTTGTTTTTATTAGCATTTCTTATTCTGAAGAATACATTTTGAAAACATCAAATATAATGAATGAAACAAATATTATATAAGTCAGAAGAAAGTGTAGTGTAGGACCAACAGAACCTTCCATAACAAACAGGTTGGCACAGTCAGTCTACAGGAGCTACAGTACATCTCAAGTAGGGGTTAGTTCAGAGGCCATAAACACATGAATTATTTCACTCACTTGTACTGTAGTGTTCTGGTTATGTTTTGTGTGACTTGAATT
>NW_024732780.1:7005531-7049846 GCF_018991925.1 Homarus americanus
CATTATGTGTTAATTTATTGAAGAGGCATCTACTGAATCATGATATTTGGCTTAATGAAGAGTTAACACACACACACACACACATATTTATCGTTCATCCATTGTTACCCGTCACATCTAAAGTCCCTAAATCTTGTGTACTCATCATCTCACACAAGTCTGCAAGACCCACCAACCCCGTCACTACAGGGACGCCCCTTTTAATATTTTATTTTCGTAATGCCAATCAGTTTTATTCAACACAGAGACCTCCATACATAAGGGATTAACAGCACATCTTCCCTAAAACTTAATTCCCACCACATTCACTCACTGTTGTTACCTGTAGGTCATCTTCCCAACCTTTAGTGAGTCCTTCACCCCTTCCTTCTACCTAGGTCTTCCCCTCTCCCTCCTACTGTCCACCTCTTGAGTTGTACAATCATCTTAGTACTGAAGTCTCTCACTTCCCATTTCCTCATTACTGAACAGTATATCCAAACCACCTGAGCAAACATTGATCAACACAATATTCCACTTCTACAACTCCTTATTGTTGTACTGTATTGTTCTCTACATCCTGTTATCCTTCACCATATCACTGTATTAAAACTGTGTTCAGGTAATTTAACATCAGCAGAATATTTGCTGTTTTAAAAACATAAAAACATGGTGATGAAATAAAACATGTGGAGCTTTAATCAGTTTCCATCGTTACATCAGAGATTTCTTATTTCTACTGTGCAGTACTACTGTACCTAGCAGGGAACCAGCACATCTTGATATTAATCAATGGATCCAGCCACACTTTCCATAATAAACTAAAAATACAATCAAATCTCATATTATATACCATTTTATGCTTAAGATATTGGAATAAAATAATTTTTCACTTATAGCCACAGACATGATCATTAACACCCAACAAGATTCACACAAATAATGTATATCTTCCATTCACAGCAAACTATTCATTAATACCCAATGTGAATATTAATTCTTTTCTGTGGTTCAGATCACCGGTAAGGCCCTGACTGAAGGTGTGACTCACCAGGAGAACCAGTTCACCATTGACACCCGTGAGGCTGGCTACGGTGGTCTGTCTCTCTCTGTTGAGGGTCCCTCCAAGGCTGATATCCAGTGCAAGGTGATGATACCATCAGTACACTATTATTGTTAAGAATACAGCAGTGTTACTCTCAGTTTAGGAATAAATTATAAATCTGAAAATATTGTATCAGGTGGAGGTAAATGATTTTTAAAGACAAGAGGAATTGTCTGATGTAGTTAAAAAAGAGTGGTGTAATATGAACTGTAGTGATGACTGATATAAGACATGTTCTTCATGAAGAGTATATTAACTGATCTCTTTCTTTACACCATTAAAGGATAACGAGGATGGTACACTAACAATTGGTTACAAGCCCACGGAGCCAGGTTATTACATCATCAACCTCAAGTTTGCTGACAACCACGTTCATGGCTCACCCTTCACTGCCAAGGTAAGTTCCCCTCCCTGTGTTGTCCATAATTAATAATATAGATACAGGTAGCTAGATTTTCTTTTATTTCTATTCCTCTTTCACTTAAGTGCAGGGTGGCTCAATATGACAACAGACCTCAAAGTAATAGGACAAATAGTATGGTTAAAAGAAGCAACTCACATGTAAACAGTGACAGGCTGGGGGCTAAGAGAGCACATCTATTACCTTGCTAACATTGTAACCCAAGATTCACATTTATTTTAGTAACTTACAATAGCTTTTCCCTGAGTAGGTCATGAGTTATTGTGATTCTTCTTGAATAAACTTTTGTAACATTTGTTTCCTTAATTAAGACAAAAAATTAATACAGTATTTGGTGTTTCTCTGGAGTAGTGTAAACTCTACTAAAAATTTCATGTTTACCACCACTGTACAGTACAAGTTTCTAGAATTAATGTTATTTTGTACAATGTTTACATTGCATATTTTTTCTAAAATGAAATGACAAATATAAATTTGTATCCCAGGTGACAGGTGAAGGAACAAACAGGCAGACTGAACGTATCAAGCGCCAGCGTGAGGCAGTGCCTCTTACTGAGGTTGGCTCTCAGTGCCGCCTCACCTTCAAACTTCCCGGAATTTCTCCATTTGACCTGGGAGCAACTGTGACCTCACCTGGTGGTGTCACAGAAGCTGCAGAACTCGGTGAAGTTGAAGATGGACTGTACGGCGTCAACTTCGTGCCAAAGGAGCTGGGCGTCCACACTGTGTCTGTCAAGTACCAGGAGATGCACATCCCAGGATCTCCATTCCAGTTCACGGTGTGTACAGTACTGTTGTGTTCAGGATGATGGCCAGTAGAGTGTGTTGTTGTATCAGACTGTCACACATTATCTTGTTCACATATACAGTAACCTTCATCCCTGTGGTTTAGGAAGTAACTCTGAAGGTTAAATAATGTGGGACAACAACAACAAAATTCTTTGCTGTAAATATTCATAATCGTTTCATATAGCCATATTTACTCTTCCCAACGTTACCTACTTCACACACTACTGTCATTCTCTACCAATAAGAGAATGTTTGCATAAACTGTAGGAAATATAAATATATATAATTTATTTCACATTAGGGAGAAGACTTGTACAATATAGGTAAAGGTGTGGTGAGGGAGTGAAGGTGACACAGACACTTCCAGTACATCAGAGGTTGTTTCAGGTATTAGTACTGTACAGTGTTGTAGCTGTTTTGACCTTTGTGTTTTATTGAAGCTGGCAAACTTTGTGTGACGTTTTTATTAAGAAACTTCCAGTCACTCATAGAAAACACATGGCAATTTTATATCACATACATTATAGAGTTAAAAGTTGACCTGACATTACACCAAACTACTGTAGTTGACTTCCTCAATTTCCAACAGCTTTTGTCATCATTAGGTTCATGTTTATTAAATCTTGGTACAGTATAGTGCAGTTATATAATAAGCTTTTAGATAGTCTTACTTGTAACTTGGCCACTATAAATGGCTGCATGATTTCATTGTGGAAACTTCTTCTCAGTACTAAAGATATGTTAAATAATTCAAAATTTTTAAGTTACTACACAAGTTGTCCTCTGGTGTGAGTACATAAAGCTGTTAATGTGTGGAGACAGTGAGAATGTCCACTACAAGTTATGTGAACTGGTTGAGAGGCAACTAGACAGATGACAAATGGCACAAGTCAATAATTATAAAACCTACTACGGTACCTCACTCATGTCTGGTAGACCAAATGTTGTAGAGCGCTGTAGAAGTTGCCCACTAAGTGTTCCATCAGCAGGAGAGAATAACAGTTACGGAGTAAAGTGTCATGTACAAACTTCTTCCTTCATCAGGCTACATACATTGTGTGAGAGAGTTCAGGGGTCGTCTCTCAGGTAAAATAAGGAACATTCATATTGTTCTGGTATATCCTGGACCTACTGTACGTCCATATTAAATAATCTTTCTAATGAGTCTCTTTTCTGTTGGCCTGCAGGTTGGTCCACTGAAGGATGGTGGCGCCCATCGCGTGCACGCTGGTGGTCCCGGCCTGGAGCGTGGTGAACAAGCCATGCCTAATGAGTTCAACGTGTGGACCCGGGAGGCTGGTGCCGGTTCTCTGGCCATCTCCGTTGAAGGTCCCAGCAAGGCGGAGATTGACTTCAAGGACCGCAAGGACGGCTCTTGCTACGTCTCCTACGTCGTGCAGGAACCCGGTAAGTACAGTACACCATGACAAGTCTTCGACCCTTTACATACTCAGAGGTGGTGAGTTGTGGTCTATACTCCCCTCAATACTTTTGGCTGGAAGGGTATTGTCATTACCCATGTCTCTTGGTCTGTTGGCGAGTTTACCGGTTAGCCTAAATCTTGCCAACCTAAGTAAGTTTTGTATTTTAGCTGGATTGAATTGACGCCTGGTAGACATCACCAGTGTACAGTGTTGTCTCGGGGGTCACACCATTCAGTCTCTCCTTTGCTAAAAACTTGACTGAGTGAGGAAATTTTTTATTTATTTTTTAGTATGTCCTATACAATATAATGTTTAAGATGTTTTGTGTATTTTCAATATAATTCAGGTGATATCAGTAATAATGAATATGAAAACAGTACCAGTCCTTTTACAAAACAAATTACATCATTCTCTTTAGGTCGCCTCATTAATAGACACAAAGAACATAATTATACAGTATACAGTAAACCCTTGTTATTCGTGAGGAGAGGTTCCAAGGAATGGCGTGAATAGGCAAAACCGCGAACAGCATCTTATACTACCTTAGTGCACTACTGTATACCTATACCAAACAACTGACCAGCCGCAGCAGCACTCATCCCCTTCTTTAACTTGTCTAATAATTCAACTTTCTTTGTCAGGGTCATCATTCACTTCTGCCTTTGACATTTCACTCCACTAGCATCACTAGCACTGACACTAGACAGTCTTTTGGGGTCCATTTCACACAGAAACACTAAAGTTTTGAGAGTACAACATGAGAAGCTGCGTGGGGTTACTCATTGTGCTGTGGGAAAAGGCTCTAAAGCTAGCCACCATAGCCACCATCTGCTTCCTGCAAATCGTCGAAATCGCGAAGCGCAAACCTGTGAATGGCAAGGGTCTACAGTACTGTACTCTCACCCTCACTGTTGAATTCTTTCATACAACAGTTTCATATAACATTAATAAGTCAGTAATGTCCCTGATTATATTACCTGTGTTTAGTATTATTTTCATTATTTTCTGTAATAAAACATACACAAAAATTATTTTATGTACAGTATATATCTTTTAATTTAGTTGTTCATCCAGCATTATTTTCTTTTATTCTGTTTTCTATTTTAGCCAAATTTACATTGATTTATTCACCTTTTTTCTTCTGTGTTTTAATATATATATTTTTTCTCTCATTGTTTACTGTACTGTTGATATCTCCTCACCAACTCCGCAGTTATTTATTTATTGACTTATCATTGTTTTCTTAGGCCTTGTGTACCGCCTTTATACCTTAACAAGTGTGTGTCTGTGTAGGGGTCTAGGTCCTCTGCCACACCATAACACAGTGACTGGGGATTATTCTGGACAGTACAGTAATGATAAATGCAATGATAGTAATCGTCACTCATTAGAAATCTTATTGAGTCATGTTTACATTGTATTAACTTTGGTATAAAATCATTGGTAGTTGTATTAATCATTCATGCGGCGGCTCTTTCTCTTCCGTTGTCTACTTCTATGTGGTTTATTCACCTCCTGTGGGTAAAAGGTGTTTTCTGTGACACCAATATCAGCTTTAGTCTTTTTTCATTGTAAGAGTGTAAACCAGTGACCTATTGGTTTAGTATAGTTATTATTCACTGTGGAACTTCTGTTGTGATTGGTTACTGTAGGTGTGTGTGTGGAAGGAAGCCCTGGTCTACATTTTAATTCATTAAGACAGTTTATGACGATGGTCTTCACACATGTTTAGTCAACTATAATGTTACTAAGTTATGTATGGTATATTATAGTACTGTACTGTACTGTACTGTACTGTACTGTACTGTACTGTACTGTACTGTACTGTGCTGTACTTTACTATGCTGTGCTGTGCTGTACTGTACTGTACTGTGCTGTGCTGTGCTGTACTGTACTGTACTGTATTGTGCTGTGCTTTACTGTACTGTGCTGTACTGTAATATGCTGTGCTGTACTGTACTGTATTATGCTGTGCTTTACTGTACTGTGCTGTACTCTACTGTGCTGTACTGTACTGTAATATGCTGTGCTGTACTGTACTGTAATATGCTGTACTGTACTGTAATATGCTGTACTGTACTGTACTGTACTGTATTGCACTGTACTGTATTGCCCTATACTGTATTGCACTGTACTGTACTGTGCTGTGCTATGCTGTGCTACTGTGCTGTGTGCTGTGCTGCTGTGCTATGTTATGCTGTGCTTTTACTGTGCTGTGCTGTGTGCTGTGCTGTGCTGTATTATGCTGTGTGCTTTAATGTGCTGTGCTGTGCTGTGCTCTCTTTGTACTGTATTATGCTGTGCTTTGCACATGCTGTGCTGTACTGTGCTGTACTGTAATATGCTATGCTGTACTGTACTCTATTGTGCTGTGCTGTGCTGTGCTGTACTGTACTGTACTGTGTTGTACTGTAATGTGCTGTGCTGTACTGTAACGTGCTGTACTGTACTGTGTTGTACTGTAATGTGCTGTACCGTACTGTGCTGTACTGTACTATAATGTGCTGTACTCTACTGTGCTGTACTCTACTCTACTCTGCTGTGCTGTACTGTACTGTGCTGTGCTATACTATAATGTGCTGTACTATAATGTGCTGTACTTTACTGTGCTGTACTCTACTGTGCTGTACTCTACTGTACTGTGCTGTACTCTACTGTGCTGTACTCTACTGTGCTGTACTGTACTGTACTGTACTATAATGTGCTGTACTCTACTGTACTGTACTCTACTGTGCTGTACTCTACTGTACTGTACTGTGCTGTGCTGTGCTGGACTGTGCTGTGCTGTGCTGTGCTGTATATGGACTGTGAACATGAGTGTGTATAATCCACAGAGTTTGGTAAGGGTCAGGTTTGGACATATGCCAGGTACCAAAATAGAAATATAAAACAGTTTAAATAAATCATTACATTACTGTGGGATGCAGAGCTGCTGTAGCATATAAAGAAAAATAGACATTTAAAAAAACACATTGATAAACAGAAAAACACCAAACAGATAAAGTTCATTTTGTTCTTGTCAGAGTAATATTGTAAACATTGTATAAAGGATTAAAAACACCCAAAGGTTTTATAAAAAAAATCTAATTTCAAGACAAAAATAAATACATCTGTACTCTACTATGTGGTCACCTGTACCTTTTGTGTGAGTGACTTAAGAGAATTAAGTTATATTTACATCTGTGACATCAGAAGACTCCCACAGTGTGACATCATCAGTGTTTAATTTGAGATGCACCTTACTGGTTGCACGAGCAAGACACGTGACTCATACCCAGACACGGTGTTGGTATACATCATATTTTTTTAACCAACGTATTGATTATTTTTTCTTGGCCTTGCGTCTCTTACCAGGGAGTGAAGTTCTACACGGGTATTAATGCCAGGTTTAGTTGGAAATGTATTGACACAAGAATCCATTTATCTCTTGGAACCAGGAAATTTATCTTTCGGTGTGTGTGTGTGTGAAGTCATGTTAGAGGTGATGGCACACCCTAAGAACTCTACATCAACGCCACGCCCACACCTCCAGCAGGTGGAAGCCGTCCCCAGAGAGAGTGGCAGCAAGTTGAACTAGCAACACGAGCTAGTTTGGTTGTGTGGTGCAGTATATTCTTATTCCACACCAGAAATGTTGCCAATATAAGCTGAGGTTCCTTGTCAACAAATGGCTTCAAAAAAAAAAAGAAAATGACAAACATGTGACCTGTCTGGTGAGAGGAGAGCAGACCTTCAGACAGACCACATTTGTCTCTTCTCACTATACTGATGATAATCTGTATTTAGGAAGAAGGATCTACACCTGTATGCCCAAGTACTAGTCTTTTCACTCACAACATATGGCAGCAACAGAGTCAATGAGGCAGTGATTTGACAATATATACACCATGATATAAGGTGTACTGTAACTATATCTGCCTGGGTTAGTTAGTCATATATAAATATAATACCATAGTTAAAAGATCAAGGAGGGTTTTGAAGAGAGAGAGAGAGAGATCATCAACCCGGAGGAGGAAGAAAGAACACCATAACACAGTAGGTCATGTTGCCTCCACAGTGTTTCGTCCAGCCTCTTCCTGACACAACCAGACGAGCTCACTTTTCTTATCTCACTTAATCTAACCAAATCAAACTCCTATAACCTAACCTACCCACACCACTTTTTCAGTAACACAGACATGACAACTACCACCATAACCACCACACCTACCCACACAACCACCACCCCCAACTACAACTACCCCCCCCCCAACTACCACCCTACCAACCACCACACCCATCACCATACCCACCACACCATCAACCACCACACCCATCACCATACCCACCACACCATCAACCACCACACCCATCACCATACCCACCACACCACCAACCACCACACCCATCACCATACCCACCACACCACCAACCACCACACCCATCACCACAGCTAAAATCTCATATAAATATAGCAGTGAGCAACCAAACTTACCATCTGTGTCCTACTCAGGTTAAATTTAAATACGACACTTCTGCTGTAAACATCCTGCAACACCTCTCACCACACCCACACTACACCTCCCCACCCCTACCTCCCCACCCCTACAATACACCTCCCCATCCCTACAATACACCTCCCTACACTACACTTCCCCATCCCTACACTACACTTCCCCACCCCTACAATACATCTCTCCACCCCTACATAACACCTCCCCATCCCAACACCTCCACATCACACCTCATCCTCACACCTCCCCACTGTTACACCTCTCCACCTCACCCTCACCTCCCCACCACACTGCCCACACCTCACCTCCTCTCCACACCTCCCCCCTCACCTCCTCACTCCACACCACACACTCATTTTTGCCTCATTAAAAGGTTGGCATTGGCCTCGAGTTATGGTTCATCTAGGTTATGTGTGAAAGTTTAGTCGTTTTTTGTGGAGGACAGATAAACACCAAGACAGGTCGAGGAGCCGTGTGAGAGATCAAGGGTGCGGTGATGTGTCTCAAGTTAGTGGAGTGTGAGGAATATAAACACCTCACTTATAAGGGTCTACAGGGATGTGACACTTGTATCTTCACACTTACGGGGATGTGACACTTGTATCTACACACTTTCAGGGATGTGGTGCTTTTATTAACACAACATATACATTGCTTATAGGTTTTCTCAATAGATGTTACAGTACAGTACTTCAGACTGTCTCCAGCAACAGTAAGGTGAATGGACCAAAGAGACCAGACAAGGCCATCAGATGTTTATTTCCGGCACCCCCTAAAGTAAATTCCAGAAAGCATCATATTTAGGTATCATAAACACAGTAAAGAATAAACTTCAGTATAAGCAAGCCAGGAAAATACTGCAAATAAACTGTATTACATTTTTCACTGTAATGTGTTCATGTTAAGTCGTCTATATTATCCAGTAACTACTTGGGTTTTTTATTACTGTTTTAATACTCTCTTATGTTACCCAGTGATTCATTTATTTGTTTCTGGTAAATGTGTTTCACGATGTTGACGGCTGAGAGAGAGGAGAGGTTGTCAACACACACAGAAACATCTGCGTGTGTGTCACCCCCAGCTGCTTGGCATTGGTTGTTTGTGGTTACACTCTGGTGCCAATATATGCAAACATAAATGTGTGTATGTATGTATGTATGTGTATGTACGTATGTGTATGTATGTATGTATAGTATGTATACATGTGTGTGCATGTGTACACCGCACCTCCAATCATAAACACATTCTATTATTGTATGGTATTTTTGCTCAGCACAAGCTTGGTCACTACAGCCCAAGATCAGTTTATTCATGAAGCAAACAACACGTGACAGACACTAAACACAGCCAGAGAACAAAGGCCGGGGGGCTCAACGAAGTATGTCTTCCTGTACCTGGTGAATCAAACTGAGCCGAAGGGTAGATGACAGTGTGTTACTCTGGTGCTTGTGATGAAGAACTAGCTCTCTCTCTCTCTCTCTCTCTCTCTCTCTCTCTCTCTCTCTCTCTCTCTCTCTCTCTCTCTCTCTCTCTCTCTCTCTCTCTCTCTCTCTCTCTCTCTCTCTCTCTCTCTCTCTCTCTCTCTCTCTCTCTCTCTCTCTCTCTCTCTCTCTCTCTCTCTCTCTCTCTCTCTCTCTCTCTCTCTCTCTCTCTCTCTCTCTCTCTCTCTCTCTCTCTCTCTCTCTCTCTCTCTCTCTCTCTCTCTCTCTCTCTCTCTCTCTCTCTCTCTCTCTCTCTCTCTCTCTCTCTCTCTCTCTCTCTCTCTCTCTCTCTCTCTCTCTCTCTCTCTCTCTCTCTCTCTCTCTCTCTCTCTCTCTCTCTCTCTCTCTCTCTCTCTCTCTCTCTCTCTCTCTCTCTCTCTCTCTCTCTCTCTCTCTCTCTCTCTCTCTCTCTACTCTCTCTCTCTCTCTCTCTCTCTCTCTCTCTCTCTCTCTCTCTCTCTCTCTCTCTCTCTCTCTCTCTCTCTCTCTCTCTCTCTCTCTCTCTCTCTCTCTCTCTCTCTCTCTCTCTCTCTCTCTCTCTCTCTCTCTCTCTCTCTCTCTCTCTCTCTCTCTCTCTCTCTCTCTCTCTCTCTCTCTCTCTCCTCTCTCCAGGCTGCTAGTATACATAAAACACATACACATTACTACTACTACTTTGCTGTCACTACTACTACTTTGCTGTCACTTGGAATCAAGTATGACAATCATCCAGCTAAGATACATTATTAAGGATGTCACCCTTGTTGGTGAGCTCTGAGGTGACTCGAGAGGTCAATACGGAACCAGCATGGCCAACTAAAGATGTTGCACATGTGGAGGGAGTGTCGGCAGCGTTTTTCCGGCATTGACGCTTGTCTGCCTCGGTATACAATCAGACTAACTTGAAAGTATTGACACCTTCTCGTGTGGTGCTCCTCCAAGCGTTACGGTGTGGAGTAATCGTCTCCCAGGTGAAGGGGTCGATTTGGCACTTTTTCAGGTTTGTCTTAAGACTATTCTTATACCTCTCCAGTTGCCCGCCAGCATTACGTTTACTATTCGTTAGGTGACTGTAAAGTAGCTGCTTTGGCAGTCTACTGTCATCCATGCGGTTAACATGGCCAGTCCGGCGTAGTTGTTCATGGATAATGGCAGCCTCGATGCTCCTACAGTTGGTGTCAGCGAGAATACCGGCATTTGTTCTCTTGTCTTCCCAGCGAACTCGGAGGATGGAACGTAGACTACGTTGGTGAAAGTTTTCAAGTGCCTTGAGGTGCCTCTTGTAGGTGACCCATGTCTCGCTGCCATATAGCAGTGTGGGGATGACCACTGCTCAATATACGTGCAACTTTATAAATAATTTCAGCTCCCTACAGCTGAAGACACGGTTTCGGAGTCTGCCAAAGGCTTGAGATGCACTTCTGATCCGATGTTGAATCTTCATTGATGTCCGCGGTGGTGGACAGGTGGGTGCTGAGATACTGAAAGTGGGTAACATTAGAGAGGGTAGTACCGTTAAGCTGGATGGATGGTGGAGGTGTGGCTGAACCAGGTGCAGGCTGAAAGAGAATCTGAGTCTTTTGTACATTCACCTCAAGGCTGAAGTGTGCATATGCATCTGTGTAGGTGTTCAGGATCTCCAGTAGGTTGTGTTCAGTGTGACCAATGAGGGTGAAGTCGTCTGTAAACTGAAGTTCAGTAATGGAAGCTGCCGACACCTTTGTTCCTGCCTGGAGTCGTCTTATGTTGAAAAGACTCTTCATCCAGTACTGGATGTCCACCCTGCCGGCTAAATTGGCCCTGGCACAAGTAAGGAAGGCAGCCAAGAAAATGGAAAAGAGTGTTGGTGCCAGTACACATCCTTGTTTATCCCCCATACGGATGGGGAAGAACTCAGACTGGGTGCCACTGTGCAGGACACTGCCATGGAGTTGCCTCACAAAGGCACTGAAATTTAGTGGGCAACCAAAGTGACTGAGGGTCCGCCAGAGGGCTTCCCCGTTGACCGAGTTGAAGGCCTTAGTAAGGTCAGTGAATGCCATGTACAAGTCACGACGATGTTCTCTTCACTTTTTCTGTATCTGGTGGCCAGCTATGATCATTTAAAACAAATGCTCTCTCTCTCTCTCTCTCTCTCTCTCTCTCTCTGTCTCTCTCTCTCTCTCTCTCTCTCTCTGTCTCTGTCTCTCTCTCTCTCTCTCTCTCTCTCTCTCTCTGTCTCTTCTCTCTGTCTCTGGTCTCTCTCTGTCTCTGTCTCTCTCTCTCTCTCTCTCTCTCTCTCTCTCTCTCTCTCTCTCTGTCTCTCTCTCTCTCTCTCTCTCACAGAGGGTAGCTGGGGCTAGGGTAGTGTGGGCTTGGTGCCAGACCTACCCACCACCCACACAAGCAGGTAAATTTAGGCAGTGACCATATGCTAACCTGTCTCAACAAATCATTACTTGGATGTTATTGGGTTATGTCTCGTGATGCTTGTTTACAGGTTAATTTGGGTTAGTTAAGAATACATGGATTAATGTGTGGGGTTAGGTTAAGTTAATTTGTATTGATTAGGTTAAATTATGTAGGTTGGGTTAGGTTATGTTGATTAGGTTAATTTATGTAGGTCAGGTTGGATTATGTGGGGGAGGATAGGTTATCTAGATTAGTTTAGTTAGGTTAACATATCTGGATTAGTTTAGGTTAGATTAAATTATCTGGATAAGGTTAAATTAGGTTAAATTATTTGGATTAGGGTAGGTTAAGTTATGGATTAGGTTAGAGTAAATTATCTAGATTAGATTAGGTTAGGTACAGACGACTACTTTAACTTAAGGAATTTTTAATGCATGGCCACCTCTGATATGTAACTCATGGTCACCTCTGATATGTAACTCATGGTCACCTCTGATATGTAACTCATGGTCACCTCTGATATGTAACTCATGGCCACCTCTGATATGCTATGGCCACCTCTGATATGTAACTCATGGTCACCTCTGATATGTAACTCATGGTCACCTCTGATATGTAACTCATGGTCACCTCTGATATGTAACTCATGGCCACCTCTGATATGCTTGGGTCGTACCAATGGTAAGGAGGCATATCACATGTCCCAACAGGACCAAGAAACTGCATAATAGAGAACGAATGCAAAAAGGACCTGGGTGTGTATGTTGACAATGAGCTGAAGTTCTCGGGCCATTGTGAGAAGAAGGCAAATCAAGCGACTAAGCTAGTAGGTCTAATAAGTAAGTCGTTCAGAAATCTAGACGGTCCGTCCCTTGTAACGATCTTCAAGAGTGAGGTGCTTTCCCGCCTGTAGTATTGTCACCCCGTCTGGTCCCTGAGATATGCTAGAGACTGTCAGTTGATTGAATATGTCCAAAGGAGGGCCACCAGACTGGTGCCTGCACTTCAGCACCTCCCTTATCCAGAGAGATTACAGCACCTGCAATTTCCTAGCTTATACTATAGACAGGCAAGGTGTGACCTAATTGAGGTGTATAAACATCTCTGAGGGCACTACTCAGTTGAGTGTTCTTACCTGAAGCTGGCAGACGCCCGCCCCTCAAGGGGTTACAGCTCAAGGTTGAAGAAGCCACAAGTCCAGTTAACTGTGAGGGCAAACTTTTTCAGAGTGAGAGTTGTGAACTCTTGGAACAATCTGCCAGAGAGTGTTGTGACGGCTCCAAGTGTGAGCTCTTTCAAGACCAGACTTGACCAACACTGGAGCAGGTTCAGGTACATTCAGGAGCCGGTACTTGCCAACAGTGCGTAACAGAGTTGTGACCGATCACCCAAGTGGCTAACGAGCCGATCAGTGGTGAAGAAGATAAAAGTAAAAAGTAAGAGTAAATCATGGCCACCTCTGATAAGTACGGTAACTCATGGCCACTCACCACACAGGTATGGTCAGCATGCTCGCCTCACAAGCAAGAGAGAAGCACCTGGGTGTTAATCGATTTGCAGATCGTGTTCCCGGGTAATGGTTAGCCAGTGCAGTTGGCGAGTTGTCCGGTCTTCTCGGACTATTCCTTGACACTGGGTCATAGAGCTCGTTAACTTAAGGTGTGGGTGTGTGATGAGTGACATGTGTATGTGATAAGTGACAGGTGAGTGTGATGAGTGACAGGGTGTATGTGGTGAGTGTGATGAGTGACAGGGTGTATGTGGTGAGTGTGATGAGTGACAGGTGTGTGATAAGTGATAGGTGAGTGTGATGAGTGACGTATGTATAATGAGTGACAGATGTGTGTGATGAGTGACAGGTATGTGTGATGAGTGACAGATGTGTGATGAGTGACAGGTGTATGATGAGTGATGGCATGTGTGATGAGTGACAGGTGTATGTGATGAGTGACAGGTGTATGTGATGAGTGATGGGGTGTATGTGATGAGTGACAGATGTGTGTGATGAGTGACAGGTGAGTGTGATGAGTGACAGGAATGTATGATGAGTGACATATGTGTGATGAGTGACAGGTGTATGATGAGTGACGGCGTGTGTGAGACAGGGCGTGTGATGAGTGACAGGTATGTATGATGAGTGACAGATGTGTAATGAGTAACAGATGTGTGATGAGTGACAGGTGTATGTGATGAGTGAAAGGGTGTATGATGTGTGATGAGTGACAGGGCGTGTGATGAGTGACAGGTGTATGTGATGAGTGAGAGGGTGTATGTGATGAGTGACAGATGTTTGTTATGAGTGACAGGAATGTGTGATGAGTGAGATGTCTGATGAGTGAGAGGGTGTATGTGATGAGTGACAGATGTGTGTTATGAGTGACAGGAATGTATGATGAGTGACAGATGTCTGATGAGTGACAGGTGTATGATGAGTGATGGCGTATGTGATGAGTGACAAGTGTATGTGATGAATGACAGGTGTGTGTGTGATGAGTGACAGGGCGTATGTGATGAGTGACAAGTGTATGTGATGAATGACAGGTGTGTGTGATGAGTGACAGGTATGTATAATGAGTGACAGGGCGTATGTGATGAGTGACAAGTGTATGTGATGAATGACAGGTGTAATAATAATAATAATAATAATAATAATTAACGGTTTATTGAAATAGCTTGGCTGACAGGGTGTGTATATAATGAGTGACAGGGTGTATGTAATGAGTGACAGGGCGTGTGTGATGAGTGACAGTGAGTGTAGATAATGGTGATAGTGTTTTGAGTGCAGGTGAGGTCATAAAGCCGCATCATTAATTAGCTGAGATTGATAGCTGGCAGGTGAAGGGAGGAGGGGGGGAAGAAACTGCCATATATATATAACTGTATTGGTGAAGAGGAGGAGGAGGAGAGAAGAAGGAAGAAGAAGAAGAAGAAGAAGGAAGACTTGGGGTAAAACTGGTACCATGCTGTAATGTACTTAAGACACAGCAGCTGGTCACGGATTGATGAAATATGAATCCAAATGCACTATGGCCTGACACTGTCTTCGCCCTGTTTCACTTGGCACTCGACCATGGCACTACTGTATTGTTTTACGGCGGTCAGTTAGCCTAGGGATGGTTAAGTGACCTCATTAGTGCCACACCTTGATCCCTCCCTCCCTCCCCTTCGAAGTATGGATAGTGGTGAAAGATGGATGAAAGTGGTGGTAGTTGTGTAGGTTGATGGTGGTAGATGGATGACAGTGGTGGTAGTTGTGTAGGACGACTGGTGGTAGATGGATGAAAGTGGCAGGGAGGAGGTGGTTGAGGGGAGGTGGTAGGTAGGGAGGGTCGCCAAGTGAGAGAATGGACGAGAGAGTGAGAGAGAAAGAAAGACAGTTGCTGAGCCAAGACTGTGGTGGGTGGGTGTACGGGCTGCCTTCCTCTACCACCACACTAACTGCTACCTCCATACCTCCACCACTGCTACCTCCAGCATTACCACCTCCAACATTACCACCTCCACCACTACCAGTTCCACCACTACTACTACCACCATTACCACCACCACCGTCAGAGGGTTCTTGGCCAATTATGGATTCGGGAGTTAACAATGATTAAGATTGGAAATAATGTGATATCCTGTATTTAATGGGAAAGTGAAGCCTAATGCAATATTTTATGAAAAGTGGAAACTGTTAACTGTTATTAAGAGTTAAGGTGACTGTTTGTACATTAATAGACTGGTGAAGGCAGTGAGATAATTATACAGTAATTAATAAAAAAAGACAAAAATATAGTAATTAGAGAAATATTTTTAGAACACTGTTGATATTTTTGCCTAATGAAAAGGTTGAAATTTATAAGGGCTGATTAACATAACATTTGAGTTGAATAAAAGTGGTGATAAAGTTCGATATAAATTGAGTTGATCAAAATATATTCTTGTGATTGATGTGTATACCTGTAATAATAGTGAAGTATTGTACTTATCTTGCTTTAATATTCTTAAAGTGAAACAATATAGTGTGTAGGAAGGATGACACAGTGAAGGTGTCTTGAGTGTGTCGTGGATGTGAACTGTTGGCCGAGGATCTGAACCACTTCTTCATAACATTGTATTTGTCTAGAAAAATTTTACTTTACATTTGGTGTAGTAACTAGAGATAGGTTGTGTTAGGAGGCAGGATGACGATACAAGATTCAAGGGGGAATGTTTTTGTGGGTGTTGTCGCCGCCCCTCTGTCGTGCGTTTAAAACTATGGTACCTGTACTTGCTTATACAGGGTATTAGAAATTTTCATCTACCGGTGATGTAAACAATTGCATATATATTTTGGCATGGTATTATAGCTAAAAATAGTTCTAGTGCACAAGACAGGGCGGTATTATAATCTTTTAGTGCCAGTGAACATGATTATTTTCAGGGATTTGGGCAATTATGTATTTATTTTTTCTTTCAAAGTTGAATTTTCTGAACGCTGACGCTGTGTTAGTGAAGTGTGTGTATCTGTGTGAACCTTAAATCTAGAAAACTGGAAATAAGAACCAAAGTAAACTAAAACCTTTAATGATACGTGACTAGATCATCCAACACTGACGTACTGGTGTTGGCTGACCCTTGGAGACCATGGAAGGCTGTGTGTTGGGTTGTACAGCACTAACTAGATGCTGTGAACATTGTTTATGAGGAAGGAGGAGAAGCTTTGAGAGGCTGTGAGGACTGTGTCAAGACTGAAAGAGACTGTGAAGCCTCTTGAAACTCTGGAAGTGTCTTGAAGCCTCGTGAAACTCTTGGGGGGGGGTGTCGTGAAGCCTCGTGAGTGGCCAGACCGGGGTAGAGGCAGTATGGGGGACGATCTGCCTCGCTACAAGACCTTCTGCTCCTACACCGTGGGCGGAGGGTCTGTTAGTTCACACCCACACCCCGTCATCACACCCACGCTCCCTCAGGTGGTCACTCCCTTACGTCCATGTCCGTCGACGTACGCCCAGCAGCAACACTCACAGGGCGTGGTACAGGCCCTCCCCACACAACCCTCCCCACACCATCGCCCTTACTCCCATCCACACCACTACGGGCCCCTACACCCAGCCACCTGTAATGACCAAGGTGGGCTGTGTATGTATGTATGTAAGTGCACAAGTATGTATGTGTGGGTGTTTGTATGTAACTGTATGCATGTATGTACGGTATATATATGCTTGTCTACTGGTGGTCCAAAGTTACTACTGTAATTAATGTTCCTGATGCCATAGTTGGAAGCTTCATGATATTGGTTATGATTGGTCAGAGATGAAGGTCATGCACAGTTTATAATTCATCAGGGCAATACTGTACCTTGTGTTAAGATATGGGTAAACAGGTGAAGGTCATATTACATATTCCTACAGGTATGAGAAAGTTATGGAGTGTGTATTGTTTTTCATTTTTTTTTTTTTTTTATGTTGTCCATGGAAGTTTACCTAAATTATAACCTGGTAACATTTGCCTTTAATCTTATAAGGTGGATTTCTGCATCTTCTTGTTAGAGAGGAACCATCTTAATTCACCCTCTGCAGCAGCATCTTCCTCGGTAGTGCTTCACTCCGCCCACACACTCATTTCTTTTTTATTTTATTTTTTTCTCACAATTTTTCAGCTTACTCGTCGGTCGGCTGGTCATTCTGTTATCTGATGTGGCCTTCATTGACCAGTATTAGAATATGAAACTTAAGCTACTGTACTTCTAAAACAAATAATATATTGCCTTGTGTGACCTGTTCTTATTGTCCCCAGGGGAGTACCGTGTGGGCATCAAGTTCAATGACAAGCACATCCCTGACTCACCTTACAAGGTGTACATCACGCCCTCTATGGGTGAGGCCCGCAAGGTAGAAATTGCTCAGTTCCCAGACCAGGGTGCCATGCCCAACAAGCCTCAGTCTCTCCTGGTCACCAAGAACGGTGCACGAGGTCAACTGGACTGTAAGGTGAGGAAATATCCTTTAACTCTTATCCATTTGTTTATCATTTATCTTTTTGACTTCCTTCTTGTGTATGGGATGGATCAATGGAAATAGAATCTCTGAGGAAGAAGGGAGGGGGGATAGGGGAGAGAAGTGTAGGATAAGTGTGGAAACTGACAGGAAAGTGTTCAAACAACAGTGAGGAACTTTACACTCACACACACACACACACACACACACACAAGTACAGTATATCACTTCCAGTCTCTCTAAGTATTTACTCAACTATAGTACACATATTATTATACAACAGAAACAGCCTTGTGAGGGCCTGACAGACTCTTTACATAAGTTACCCCTTATTGACTAGTGTGTACATAGTCTGTTTTCTGTGAGGTCAATTGTTTGTTTACTTGTATATCTGCACTGTGTACGTATATAGTGTATCTGTGTTGCATTTCTTGTCTATATATCATGCTGAATCAATGTAAACTTGTATGGTGATATTACTGAATAAATATGTAATGAAAAACTTATCTTAGTGGTGACAAGACCAGACAGTTGATGGTGTACTGTACCTTGAAATTCAGTCACAGCTCTCACGTACCACATTAATAGTACGCTGTGTTTGATACTTAACTTTATCTATCCTCTTTGCTCCTAAGTTACTTTAAGGTGAATTAACAAACCAACAATAGATTTATAAAGGTGAAAATAAGGTAGATTATGTATTGTGGGTCACTTTATGCTTTGAGATAGTAGACTAGGTCAGGTCAGGTCAGGTCAGGTCAGATTAGTTCAGCTTCTATATGTACAATACTTCCCATAAACTAATTTTCTAGGTAACTGATGATGTTTAAATACTGATGTCAAATGAGTTGCTAACTATGTTTTAGTATTTTTATGGATTAATGACCTTAATTATCTGTGTGAATTTTATAATAGAAGAAATAAATGTTTGTTAATAAATGTGATAGCCATGACACCTCCTTTGGTTAAGTGTCAGTTTATTGAGTAAAGATTAAGAAATTACTTACATACATATATAATAATTTACAGAGGGTAACACTTGAACTGGAATTAATACTTACTGCCAATGGTGGTCTTTCTTAAATCACATATACACAAGAACATATACAGTTCCCACAAGTAAGTCAGCATTACTTTAGCTCAGCCACTGTCATATGGTAACTCGATTGTTAAGTCTTTATTATCAGGTAATTTGGGGGATCACCTCAATGTGTCTTCCCACTTTAATATTGATTTAACCTAACCTAATCCCCAAGTACAGTAGTACCCCGATTTACGCGGTCAATTGAACCCATGGGGTACCGCGGAAAGTGAAAACCCCGTAAAGTGAACAACAGAACATATGGGATTAATTCCAATAGAGACTGGCCCGACCCCCAAACTCCACTTTTTCCGACACAATACCTATGTTGTAGTAAAAATAACATCTTAATTTTATGATGGTATGCTCACACAATTAATAATTAAGAGAAATATCAATAATATTAGGTTTTTAACACTTACATTAGTAGAAAAGATGGCTGGGCACACGGGGATGGGGGTTTGGTTCCGAGGCAGAGGGCAGATTATTGGCCCTCACCTGTCTCACTTGTATCAATTGTATCACTGTCCACCACATAGGCTTGCAGGGCCTCTTTGTCAAACCCCTCAAAGTCCATATAAGTCCATATCCTCACTATTACTGACTTGGGCCGGCTGTGGCGGGTGAAGAGCTCGGTAATGTTTTGATGACTGGGCGACCTTGTGCGCATCCTGTCCGTGCCGCTTCCCGCGTATATGAGTAGATGAACCGCGTTAAGTGAAAGTCCGGTTCTAGCGAGGTACCGCATAAATGCGAAATCGCAGAAAGTGAAACCGCGTACAGCGGGGTATTACTGTATTGTTAGGCTGATTAATCTTCAGGTGAAACGAGTTGGGGCGAATCTTCTAGTGATCCAATTTTTTAAGCATATGACAATTATAAGTTTGAAAAAGAAATACAGTGTATGCGCTTCAGAAATAGAGAATATTTCATTCCTGTAAGAGTAGAATTAATGATATATAAATGAAATTGTTGAGGTGTCATAGTGACTTGTAGCTCCCAGCCAGTACAGTAGTTACTGACCTAAAGATGTGCTTAAATAGCCCCAACTTCTCCACCAGACCTACTGTATAGTTTACCTTTTGTACACCATCACTCTTGGCACTCCATCACACCTCACTTTTTTCTATTTATTTTGTTTTTTCCTGAATCCCTTTATCTCCTTTAGACTGTTAATAATAATGCAATTTATCCATGTACATACTTGAGTGTTGCTTTACATTGGTTTTTGTGATTCTTTGCAGTTTGTGGCTCCATCAGGCCAAGAGGAGGATTGTTTCACCGATCTCCTTGACAATGACACATACAGCGTACGCTTTGTGCCAAAGGAGATTGGCATCCATTACGTTCATATCAAGTTCAATGGTATCCACATACCTGGCTCACCATTCAGACTTCGCATTGGCAAGGATGAGGCCGACCCAGCGGCCGTTTCCGCTTCCGGCAAGGGACTGGAAGCCTGTGTGTCTGGTAAGTTAATTAGTTAGTTATTTAATTTGGTATACTAAAAATATCTTTGGAACTGTGTGGTCAGTCAATCAATATGAAGCCAACTTCAAACTGTGTATCTGTTGATCAGAAGTATAGTATAGGGCAGTAGTTCCCAAGTTAACACACTGTACAGGCAACTGGCTCCTCTTGTATGCAAGAAATATTATAGAAACTGTCAGGTAATATTTTGTTGATGTTGTTTAGGTTTACATCAGATATTTTACCATTTAGAGCAAAATGTTGTTTTAATTGTATTTAGATCACATGATGTATACTTCTTTTCTATTTAATTGCAAGAAAATGTCCTTATTTTCTAGAATAGAGAATGGCCAGGGAAGTTAAGTTGTGTGTTTTATTATTTTTTATATTGAGATCATTCTGTAATGATGATGTTTGTCACACAGGTCAGAAAACAGATTTCATCGTGGACACGTGCAGTGCTGGTGCGGGCACTCTAGCGGTGACAATAGATGGTCCATCTAAGGTGTCCATGGACTGTACAGAGGTGGAGGAAGGATACAAGGTCCGCTACACCCCACTAGTGAACGGAGATTATTACATTGCCGTCAAGTACAACGGCTACCACATAGCAGGATCTCCCTGGAAGGTAATGAGTTTTTCAACAATTATTTTATTTATCAAATGACACTTGACACTGAGTATTGATACCATTCTCTTAATGACTATTGCACACGTATCATGAAAAATTATAATAATAATAAGTTAGATAATCCAAGTTTCTAATAAAAATCAAAACAATATTAGCTGGTACACAAGTCATAAATGTACTGTACAGGTAGATGTAAAGGGGAATTTTGTGAACATTTGATAGGCCTAATACAGTACCACTGAGAAGAGCGGCATGGCTGGGAAATGTTCAGTGTTTATGATAATTGTAGACAAATTAATCTAATAAAAACAGGTTTAATTGGAAAGAAAATGAGCTATAAATATTAGGTATGTAATTACTTATATAATTAAACAAGAGGAAACAAGAGTATTATCTAACCAAAAAGTTCAGTGTGAGTGAATTCAGTCACCCAGACAAGGTCAGTGTTAACAGAAGTGACACACAAGCACTCTGACAGTAAGTCATAATAAACAAAGGAACATCATCCTGGAGTTAACCTTTGCATCTTTTACCATTGTAACGTGGTCGCACCTGTCTCCTTGTGGCCGCACCTGTCTCCTTGTGACCACACCTGTTCAGATTATCCAGGGTAATACTGCTGTCATGTATATCAGTCTAGTGGTGGGTAAAAGGGAAAGTGTATGTATGATGATGATAATACATAGACTGGTGTATTGCCAAGGTTTCACAGTCTAGCTGGTATGTCCCTAATTGAAGTGCTGAGTATTTTTATAGATAAATATAGGTATATTATATATTTATAGAGAAGCAGTCAGTGTTTAAATGGAAAGCTTGACATTCCTCTTTTTGGTCGAGTAAGTATAATTGGAACAACATAAAAATCATATTCAAACTTTTAATAACATGTCATCTTGTTGTTAATGACAGGTGAAGTGTACTGGTGAGGCGCTGGCAGATAAGGGCACCTTCCAGGAATCATCGTCTGTTGTGGTGGAGACAGTTGAGAAGACCAAGTCGGGCGATAAGGCTCACCAGGGTCCTATAATCCCAAAGTGAGGAGTCGCTTCGATACCTAACTTAACCATACACCTTCCACCTCCTGGTACTTCTTAAGCTTACCCATACCTCTTCCACCTCCTGGTACTACTTAAGCTTACCCCTACCTCTTCCACCTCCTGGTACTACTTAAGCTTACCCATACCTCTTCCACCTCCTGGTACTATTTAAGCTTACCCATACCTTTTCCACCTCCTGGTACTACTTAAGCTTACCCATACCTCTCTGAAAATAATACTTGACTTTATTATACATTATTTATTTAGCTCAAACACTTTTTATTTATCTTCATCCTTGACTGATAAAGCCCAGTAACTAGCATTGGGGGTGTTAACTGCACATAGATGTATTTTGTTCATTAAGTATGTACAGTACTTGTAAAGTATAACGCTCTGGTTCACAGGTTCCAGTCCGATGCAACAAAGGTAACAAGCAAGGGTCTGGGATTGAAGAAGGCTCACGTCAACCGCCAGAACAACTTTACCGTCAACGCTTCCACTGCTGGTGAGTTACGTCTCCAGTTGTATTTATTTGTTCGGTAAAATCAACCTACGAGTTCACATTGATTCAGATTGTTTGTAGATAGTTCAAGTATACAGTTCAGCAAGTATATAGACAATACTGGTACAGTCTACAATGTTCAAAGACTGTGTAGGTATACTTTGACATTGTGTTTATAATGTATGTAAAACTGTAAACCTAGAATTGAGATAGAAATGTGTTTACGATTTTATTTTTTAATGTAAATAAGCTCGAATTATTGTTTCATGGTAAAATATGAATGTCATTTTCTCCTGCATTAGCAACTGAGGATTGTCCTAACACCCAGAGCTTATTTGATCTATCCATATACTGTACTGTATTATATTATATACAGTCTATAATAAAAGATTAAGTAAAGTACATATATAGACTGAAGTGTTTTACAGAAGCTTTTTAGGCCATTATACTGGAGAGTTATAGAAGATTTATCAGCATCATACATGACTTTACTGCACTGTACATGGTTTATCATTCTCATTACCACATTGCAGGAAACAACATTCTGTATGTGGGTGTGTATGGTCCCAAGGCACCGTGTGAGGAGGTGTACATTAAGCATATTGGACATAATAATTACCAGGTAAGACTAAACATCGCCTGATTCTTGTCTTGTATGCGTTCAACAGAGATATTGGTTATTGAGACACTATCCAGAGTACCAATTGGTTATATTTACTTTGATATTTAATGTGAACTTGGTGAAGATCTTGTGTAGGAGGAACCTGTGATGATTACTTGTACATATTACTTACCGTACATATTACTTACTGTACATATTATTTACTGTACATATTACTTACTCTACATTGAGTTATTTAGAAGAAGCACAGTTACAAGTATTTGATCAATGTGGGTAAAGTTAATATGTTTATAATTGAACTTTCCAACTGTTTAATAATAAATATTTCCCTCCACCCCCCCAAGGTCACCGACTATAACATTTTGACTACTCATTTTCAGCATTTTTATTCTATATACATTAGCCTTGGCATACACTCTTAATCATATGCCAGTTAGTTGAGTTTATTTTACTATGTGTAGTGAATTAAAGGTGAAACTGAATACAGACATGATCAGTGTTTTGGTGTTAGAGAGAGACACTAGTAATCCACGTATGATAATAGTTTAAATCCTGTAGACTCAAAAGTACAGTGTATATTTAGGTGTTGGGTACATTTTTCACTGAGATTGACAGTTGAAGAAGAAATATTTACTTGAATGATACAAGGACTCGGAAATGGACGATTATATAAGTGGGAAGAAGTTGAGTGTGGTATGAGACTGAAGGTTCAACGCCTGTGTGTGTGAATGAAACGAATCGATAAAGTGAATAATGATGTGAAGATTTTATAAGGTGAAGCTGTGTGGAAATCTTGAGAAGTTGATTGGATGAAACTATTAGGTGTTAGAAGGCAATTAGGACATGTAAAGAAAAATAAATCAAGGAATACTATTTCTGGTAATACTATACAGGTACAAAGAGGATAATTAGACCATACAGGTGAGATATAGAATTCATGGTTGGAGTTTATAAATTCAGGTGTGTCTCAGATCCTATATGTAATGAAAGACTGGACAAACAAAACTACAGTACTACATTAGTTGTGTATGAAAATGAAATTAGGAATGGTAATGCAAGTTATGGCTGTTCACTGTATATTGTACTGTAAGTGAGGCATTTGGTTAGTTTGGAAGGTCAGCTTTAGTTCAGGATTTAAATATATGTGTCATAGAATTCTCTTTTGTGATTAATATACATATCTAATTGACTTGAATTAAAAATCAAAATTCCTGACAATATTTTACACATTTATTATACACTCAAATAGATGGGCATGAAGTTAATTTAATGGAGAGACAATTAATGTATAAGAAAAACAAAATTGAACCTAAATTATCTTAAAGACAGAGAGGAGACAAGAACCAGATTACCCTAACACTCTTCTGAACAACAGGTCAGTTACAAGATCAAAGATCGCGGCGAGCACATCCTATTGGTCATGTGGGGAGAACATCACATTCCCGGCTCCCCCTTCGTGGTCTCTATGTTCTAGTGTCATCCCCAAACAGTCTCAGTACAGTTGTAGGTTGTATCTGGGTGGTTTATTTCTATCCCTTTGCCTGGTCTGATGAACACACACCCTCCCCCCCTTGCAAAATTTATTATTCCATTTATTGAGAGTTTGTTTCCTGTGCTCATGCCATGTAAAAGTGTCTTATTGGAGGTGTTATTTTTGTATTTTTCACCCCGTGTTTGCTTTGATGTTTGAACTCCTCTCGACAAGTTTCATTATTCCAATCGGTAAAAGTTTGCTGCCTCTGTTCCTCCCACCCCCTTGCCTGGTCTTACACATTACCCATTCTTCCAGAGGTGTGACGGTTATTGTCTATTGAAATATTTCTGCTGCCCTTTGATTGACGACATGTATACTGTATTTTAACTTTCTAATTCGTCTGCTAACTTCTGTTATACAGTATTTAGATGTACGATATCCAGTGGAATGTGAAAGTGTTGTGTGAGTATTAGAATATCTGTTGTTATTTCTTCAAATCCAGGTCAGTTACAAGGTTCACGACAGAGGAGATTACATCCTCATTGTCAAATGGGGAGAGGACCACATTCCCGGCTCCCCCTTCTCCATCAACGTATAAGATAATCCCCTCTAAGATAAACCCAAGTGATAGGTTTGCCACATCTTTCTTGTTGTTATGGATTGTGTTTCCCAAAACCCTGCCCCCCCCCCCTCTCTCCCTCCTTTCCATAGTTTGTGTATCTTCTCCGGAATGCTTATGTTTGTGACTTAGTGTTGTTGTTTGGTTTGTTTCTACAGCACGTGTGCTCAATCAGGTTATTTCTTTTTGGTAAATCATCACATGTGACATATTGTGAATATTCATTATTATTTCTTCACCAAAGATGTCAGAGGCAGCATGAGGGCTGGGAATGGGAGATAATATCTGTTTGCTTTTTATTTATTTATTTAATTT
Source organism: Homarus americanus (assembly GCF_018991925.1). Taxonomy (NCBI): domain Eukaryota; kingdom Metazoa; phylum Arthropoda; class Malacostraca; order Decapoda; family Nephropidae; genus Homarus; species Homarus americanus. The sequence goes on from NW_024732780.1 coordinate 7,031,302, forward strand.
TTATTTATTTATTTTTTTACCATAAAGAGAAGTAAAATATATTAGATGACATTTGTTACCAAATGTATAATATTCCCAAAGTTTTTAGTTATTATACTCCATTATGAGTTTTTTAATCAAATGAATCAGAAATTAAAGTGAAGGTTTCAAAGGGATCTTACAGTATCATAAGTTTTACAGTCCCAAGGTATTAATTTATTGCTGTACAATATATAACCTTTGTGAATGTTCACGTTATATTTGGTCACTATGGTAACAGGTGTTTCCCTCTCCTGCTGCTCTGACGTCACAGTTTTAGACTTGTTAAGTTACATGTTCACATTGGTGTTGTGCCAAGTATGTATGCATGGTTTAGACTTTTCTAAGATATTTTAGTGTTCATCAATATGGAAAGTTGTTGATCTGAATTATGATCAAATGTGAAGACAAAGTTCATCTGTAAAGCAAATTTTACAAACACTTTAATTTTTAGTTGATGACCCAAGTGGGGGTTGTGAGTAATAACCAGCTGGCATCATGAGACAATTATTATAGGAATATCTGACCAGTGGTTGTTTATATTTCAGTGGACTATATGCATCTGTTTTAGCTTCATAAATTTTGATTGATTTAATAAAACATTTTTACTGATCTGTTGGTGGTATTTGGATGCAATTTATTTAGATTTATTTCATTTAATTTAAAATGGTCATACTGTATTACACATTGACATACAGTACAGTACATGTGTAATACTGGCTCATCAAAAGAGAATGCCCAGATTTATCTATCAATCATTTAAAATCTTGACTTTCCTGTTTGATGGGCCTCAACTGTATAATGTGTCTACTGGTCTTAGAAATACCATCCTAGTTCCACCCAACAGTGAGGTACCTTTTCCCTGCATGTTTGAAATACCTAATTGATGATGATGTTTCTTTACTCCTGCTGTCATTAATGCAGAGTCACAGTGTTGGCATATAATGTCTTGGCATGATTTTTTCTTGTTTTTTTTTATTTAGCGAGTGTATTTACAGTAAAACGTAAGGGTCAGTGACAGAGTTTGAATGATAATTACTTACCTCTTTTATAAGTTTTGTCAATAGTGCAAAGTATTGATGATCGGTGACACTTTAATGAGCATTCACATCAAAGGAGAATCATGATGTGATACTTAGTTGATCTTTCAAGTCTTAATTCACATGTAGGAGATGCAAATTGTGGGCATGACGCACCTGATGTATTAGTTTACGCTTTGGGCAGAATATCACGTGATTCTTTTTGAGTAGAAGGCAATGTAAACCACGATGCACACAGCAGAAAGATATGTTAAAGCATGACTCAGCTGTAGTTGTAGTAATTATTAGATGTAATTATTTTTTGAGTAGATGGATATTGCTGAGGTGTACGGCCACATGTTGTGTCCAGTTATCACTTCATGAAGTAATATGCAATATTTATATCTGCAAAGAGGGTTGTTTACTAAAAACTGCATCATTTTCAAATACAGTAATTATAGTACCAATGGAAAACTAATATTACCACTGCATTCTAATGAAATATTCTTACTTGTTGATCTTAAATTACTTTGTGGTAACAACAGCATTTTATTTCTTTATACTGTATGTATATTTATATATGTACTGTATATTTTTAGGAGTTAATACAGTATTACATGAAAGACTTTAAAGGGAACTGTTTTACAAATTATGAATTAGTTTGACACGAAAATACAGTAATGAAGGAAATGTTTTATTGTGTCTCAAGAATGAGAGCGGTGTACTGCACTGTACTGTACTGTACATGTACAAGATTGTCACAATACAGTGCATCTCATAACCCTTCCTCTTATTCTGTAATAATATACAATGCAGTTATAACAATGTATGAGTAGCCTTCTGAAACACTCACAAGCTTCTATTCTTTATACTGTACTCAAATATTTTTTCTCAATTGATTTAACCGTTGGCTTGATCACTCCCTAACAGTTTACCTTCTTGTGTGACAATGCACTAAGTTCATGTTTTTCTCCCCAGATTGGTTATGTTGTTCGTGACAAAGGTGATTACATCCTGATGGTCAAGTGGGGTGATGACCACATTCCCGGATCGCCCTTCCATGTCACTGTTTAAGAAAAGACTTTAGAGGAATTATTTTGTCACACAGGATAAATGAAAAAAAAAAGCCCAGAAAATATAATTATTAAAAAAGAATTATTTTTGTCATTTAAGAGGAATGGCATCAACTATATATGTGGTTTAGAGGTAATTGTTGATCACAGTTTTGTTAATTCCTTCACCATTAAATGTTGTTCAGTTAAAAGCTCAGAACTAAAACTGCTTATGTGAATTATTTATATATATATATTTTTTTTTTCACAAGCTACAGACAATATAGATACAGTATTTATGTTTTTCCATCCTTGATTTACATAAATTTAGGTTACATGTTTAGTGAACCAGCAATACAACAGTATATAGAACCTCTATGTATTACAATGTGTTCATATATGAATGGTGTACAACCTTCATGTTCATTTACAGTCATGCAGTAAAAGTTCATAAATCCTAATATAATTTTTTGTCATAAGTATACAGTATAGGGTGCTCCTGTTATGTTAAGGCTTTGGCTTATATTCTTACATGCTCACCAATAGTTATGCCTAACGATTGGAGAAATGTATAATTATCATCATTATTATTATTATTATTATTATTATTATTGTTCCTGTTGACTTGTTGAAACTGTAATAAATATTATGTAGTTTATTTTATCTAAATTATTTTAGGTACTTAAAATTTATTTGCTTTTATTTTGCTCTGCTACTAAAGGCTGGGATATAAAAACCGTTGAAAATATTATTCATCGAGTTTTAATGTTTTTATTTATGTGTAAGAATGGGGAATAAGTCATTTCTCAGTCTTCATACTTTGTAAAATACTTAAGACTTGCTTGATATGGAGAGAATTCTTCCAGTTTTACTTATTTTACTGTCAAGTTTTATTTTGGATGGTTCACCCTATGTCACTAAGACTGCAGATCCTTATTAATGTTAAGGGGTTACATCAGGGGTTCATAGGTGGCTTTGTACTGTTTTTGGTGCCTCTGTGTGTGTCTGTAAAGAAGATGTGCATCATGTCAAATTTGAACACTTGCTTCAAACAAGCTTAGGAATTTGAGTGTTTCATGGAAATACATCTTCCCAGCACACCTGAGTTTTTGTGTATATTTAAGTTCAAGTTTTCAAAATTGACATATTAGAGATTTTAACACCATACACACATAATAAACATCTTTACAAACACATAGGTTCCAAAAACAGAATTTTGCTTATTTTGAACCCCTGATGTGACCTCTTAAAATCAATGAAGTAATATTTCTAGGTGAATAATGTGATTTATAAGGGACTTGTTTTCTTAGTGATACTATGAATAGATGACGTGCCAATTTCGCCTCTCACTGCAGTTTCGCTGTTCCTTACATTGCAGGAACCTTGGGGTCAAATATGTTTCTTAAGCCCGTCTAGCCAACTGGTTCTGTAAGCTTGGTACACACTCAACATAGGGTCATAACCCAGATTTTGAATATTTTCTGAAAACAAATAAATGCTTAAGTGGGTTACTTTATGAGTTTTATTTATGTACCAACTTATTTGAAATTTTAAAAGTTGTGTGGAAGGTTGTGAAATGTTGTAAGTTGTCTTAAGAACAGCAAGGTTTGGCAAGTGTGCGAGCTGTATGGAAATATCTGAAAGTTTTAGAAAGCCTGTACAGTACAAGCTTTCCAGGAGTTATAGACCTGGATCATTCTCATATAAATCTAGAAGTTAACTGAAAGGTAAAGAAAACAAATATTTTTTGGAAAGTCATGAAAGTCTGTAGAACTTATTAAAAAGTTGTCTGGGAGTGACATAGAAGGTATAAAATAACCAAAAGTTGTTAGAAATTGATAGGTAAGTCTAATGATTCTGTATGGTGTCTGGAAATTCATGAAAAAATAAATCAGTAGAAAGTATAAAAGGAGTTTGGAAGTTTTTTTTTCTCAGGAATTGGCCCACCTGGGCGCAGGCCGAACAACCCACAACGGGGCCTAGGGGGCGAAGAAATAAGAATAAAAAGAAATAAAACCTGCAGCTTTTTAAAGTGAGAGATTGTATGAGTATGGAAACACAGAAGAAGGCAGAGCATTCCACAGTTTGGCTGTGTGAAGAAAGAAGGAGGTACTATAACGGGTTATTTTCGTGTGACCGACATCCACAGAGAAACAGTGGGCACTGCAGGCAAGACGTGTGTTACGAGCCCACGGCCTTGCCGGCGGTACACAGGATGCCAAATCCACCGAACATTGCCCGTTAAAGTACCTGTAAAAGAGAGAGTGAAGCAACATTGCAGCAAAGAGAAAGGGAAGAAAGATTATCAACTAAAGGAGGAGAGTTAATAAGACGAAATGCCTTTGATTCCACCCTATCTAATAGTTGGACAGAAGAAGAGCCACCCCAGCTATGAGAGCAGTACTCCAAGTTTGGACGAATGAATCCCCTATATACTTGAAGCAACTGCTCAGGAGTGAAGTAACTACGGCATCTGTACAGCATTCCCAGCATTCGGGAGGCAGCTTTAGCAATGTTGTCGTTGATAAAATATTATTACAGCACTTCAACAGCTAAGGTCTTCAAGCATGTAATTAGGTCAGCAATTACACTATTCTATCAACAATTAAAATTAATGAGATAAAACTCTCTAGATTTTGGATGTTATTTAAAAATGGTTTGGAAAATTTGTATGAGTATGTTGTCTTGAAGTTATCCGAGTGAAAATGTCTGGAATGTCTAAAACTTCTCTGAAAATTAGTTGAAAGATCTAGAAATATAAAGATGTCTGGAAGTCATATAAAAGTCACTTGGAAAGACTTGAAAGTGTAAAAATTTTCAAAGTACAGTACATAGAAAAGGGATAAACAGTTTGAATGAAAAGAAGTTAGAACAATTATCGAGAAAGTATGAAGTTACATAGAAGTGGTATGAAAGATATGGCACAATACACACCTATAAATGGAAAAGGAGTTAAATTCAGGGAGGAAAAACAAAGAGGCCGACTAGTTCACATAGATTTATTTTCCAAAAGATCCAATAAGCAGAAGCATTATAGCAGTTGTAATACATTTGCAAGGCAGCATTGGAGCTGAGGAATCTTGAAAGGGGGAGATGTCCAGATGTGGCAACTAGTGACATTAGGTCAACATGCTTCCGGTCAGCCTGTCAGAATCATACATAATAGGGCAATCCAAGCAAGTCACTTCAGTTTTAGGAGACTCATCATAGTGTGAACTTGTGAATTTATTTCACTGGAAGACATCAGATTACAGGGTAAGAAACAATCAAACAAATTATATAAAAAGCATTATGCTTCCGAAAACGAAATAAAAGATGTACTATATCTAGGCACATTTCTACACATCAAAGAAGCATGAGGAAGTGAGGTCTCCCTCCCTGGAATGCTCCTAATAAAGGCAGCCACCTAGATGCTGTGGAAAACAGTGGTCTCCCATTAGTCCATCACTGACTGCACAGGGAAGATGTTCACACTTGTCGAGCTGCCCTGATTGGCTGGTGGCACATGTAGATTGTACTGCAGGGCACTACAGGTAGACAATTAAAAATGCAGTGGTTCTGAATATAGGACCCCCAAAGGCCTCAAAGGATTTGTTGGTATGCGATTGTTGTAAGAAGGAACACCAGGATCAACTCGAGTACAAGAACAATATTATTGTGTATGTAGTCCAGAATATTTACCTCGTCTACAATACCCAGGGTCTTTTGCTTGTGTACAACACCCAGGACCATTTCCTCATCTACAACACCCAGGATCTTTTGCTTGTGTACAACACCCAGAGTCTTTTTCTTGTGTACAAGACCCAGGATCTTTTCCTCATCTACAACAACTAAGGTTTTTCTAATGTACAAGACCCAGGATCTCTTCCTTATCTACAACACCCAGGTGTTTATCACCTATAGCACTCAGATTCTTATTAACCACAACACCTGGGTTCTTTTCGTCATCTCTGGGTGCCATTAAATTAATGTAGAGAGAATTACTGTATTCTAAATAATTCCTTTTCCCTGCCTAGAGAATCAACATCACACGATAATGACTTCCTTTCATGGTGTTTGTTGAGCTTTAAAGGGAAATATTACACCTATGGCAATATACTTTTTAATCTATATTCTTATTTATATCAATATACGGTATATGGTAATACAGTATATCTTTTGACTCTTATTGATAAGCTATAATACTTAATCCTTCAGTCACTCACCTATGGAGGCAGTCACAGGTCCTCCATAAACACCAACATTGTAAAACTCTTTCATTAATCTCAAATGTATCGGATCACTTGAAGATTAGTCCCCCAGAATGTTTTAACTTAGCATTAACTACCCTACTGCTAACTATGATAATCTAATCTAATCTAACTTAACATAACCTAATTCTAACTTAACATAGCCTAATCTAACCTACCTACACCTAATTCTAACTTAAACTGACCTAACATAACAGAGGATAGCATAATCTAACCTAATCTAACTTAACACCCCAGATAGTACAGTAAAACCCTTACACTTCTGGACCTCTCAGATCCAGATTTCAGTTGGTCCAGACGACACCTGGATGTGGCAAATTCATAACTGGTCTCTCTCTGTCCGTATGCCATGTTTTCTCCCCTGCTGCTAAAATGGACCCTATCCACATCTCCTGCCACTATTCACAGCACGTGTACCTCCTCGGGCCCGTTTGTAGTCTCAGTGTGCGTACTGTATCACACTACCTCTCGCTCAAGCCCTTTTGTTGTTCCTTATGAATTTTGTGCCTCGTGGCTGTTTTTGTGCCTGATTTCTTGTGCCTTGCGACAGTTGTGAAGTGTAGTAGTGATGGCACCCAAAAGGAAGAGGGCTGGTGAAGACACGATAACAGAAGAAAATGTCTTGGAATGGCTCCACAGTGACGATGGTGATCCTGGCTTCCAGCTCATGACTGAGGAGACGATAGCAGCTTCCTGCTCAGCCCCCAAAGAGGACAATGATGACAATGAGGATGAAGACACCAACTTGTTTGCTCCGAAGTTATCAGCTGTTCAGGCAGGATTGGACACCGCTATCGAGTATCTGCATGCCAATACAAATGACCCTGATTTACAGAATTAATACTCCCACCTTGATGAGTTGAGGTACGTAATACAGAATACAGGAAGCATCTGGATACTAAGATTGACTCCTTCTTCCATCCTAAAACCCCTGTCAATCCCAGCAGGACTCCTACACCTCGCCCTACTTCTCCATCTTCACCTACAGCTGGCCTTTGTCTACACCCACACCGTCACCTCTATCGTCAAACATTACAGTACTCTTGCTCTCTGACAAAGACTGACTAAACGGTCATAAGTCCAATTGTACAATCACGGCTAAACCCAAACTCCAGCATCTCTCACCAAAAGGTTAGTAATATATTATGTTTCAGTATTAAAATTAAAAGGAGGCAAGTTAAAATAATACAGTAATGTAGTAGTTAAGTACTTACAAAGAATTAAGGTTTCTTTACAGAGTCTTGGATAAAATTAAGTAATATAGATTAATGTATTTTTTCTTATATCTATAGGAAAACACTACACTGTCAGCATCAGAATAAAGGTACTGTATACTTGTTGTAGGACAGAAACACTACTCTTAGTAGAAATAAAACCTTTAATAGCTTTTATGGGTTATTCTTAGTTGAATCAACTTGCATTGTCTGTGTATGTTGTTTGTTCACCTGTACTGTCATCTACCAGGTATGTATGTTTTTGTGTAACTGCATTTTGTGTGTGTACTTTGTTTGTGTACCTGTATTGTCTGTGTACATTGATTGTGTATGTTGCTTGTGTACCTGTATTGTCTGTGTACATTGATTGTATGCCTACACTCTATACACGATGAACCAATATAAACTTATTACTGAATAAATATCTATACAATACCTATTTATCTCTCTACCTCAGTTCAGATGCCACAGACATTCTAAATGCATAATAGACTTGGCTTTTTTCAAACTGTGTACAAAAATAATCATAAGTCCTATCATATTTCTTAGTTTGTGAGACATTTATTCATTAAAATCATCATATAAGCTCACATTGGTTCATCATGTAAACAGAGGCAGTACAGACAGTTAGTGTATTCAACCAAGGATAATGAGAAGAATATCATTATAAAGGATTATTTACATTGTGGTCGAAAATATATACAATGTTCTTTTTCCTTCATAAATAACAATTATAAGTATGTACTAGTGATCCCTTAATGTTCAAAACAGGTACTTTTTGTCTATGTAAAACCTAAATTAAAAAAAATAATAAAATTACAATAAAACAACAGATTCTAATAGTCACTCAAATACTGGGGAAAAAGTGATAAGTACTGATTGCATAAAATCAATTTCACATTTGGTCAAAACTCTATCAAAATTCTAAAAGTTTTTATGGATAACTATATACAGTATATCTAATGTAATTATTCATATGATTAGGATTGTTTGTTTGGAATGTCTCTCAATATATATATAAGATATTTTGACAAATCATTGCAAAAATTATATATAAAAATTAATATTTGTGTGGATGTCTGTAGTGTACATATTGGTGTGTGTGTGTGTGTACAGTATATGAATTAAAACAATGTACAGTGTATCCTTATTTGTACTGTATGTACTGTACATAATCACCAATTTGTATACCTGCACTGTATTTAATACATTAAAGATTGATATTTTATATTTCTCCATTATATATATATATATATATATATATATATATATATATATATATATATATATATATATATATATATATATATATATATATATATATATATATATATATATATATATATATATATATATATATATATATATATATATATATATATATATATATATATATATATATATATATATATACTGTACTATACATGTATACTGTATATTATAGCATAAGACGTACTGCATGTACAGAGCAAATTATCTACAGTAAAAGACTAACATTGTTTAAAAATTCACAGGGTCTAAGATGCTAGAACAAGGTTCTTAGATGCTCGGATAAAATGTAGGATACTAAGACAAGTTTCTGTGACATGAGAACAAGTGTAGGATGCCTTAAAATGTCTACAGTTTCATATCTGGAGTCCAAGAAAAATCATCATGAAGAAGAGGAGGATCTGTACACTGACAACAAACCCTTAACTTAAATTGTGTCTCTGGTAAAATGTCTTTATAGGAGTTAAAAAGAAAAGATCCACAGAACAGGTTATATAAGACCTACTCTAGATAACATAAGAACATAAGAATGGAGGAAACTGCAGCGGGCCTATTGGCCCATACTGGGCAGTCCCGTTTACAACCAACCCCTATTGCTCATATGAGCATCCAACCTATGTTTGAAGCAATATTCGAGTTAATGATGATATTTGGCAACTTGTTCCATTCATCCACAACTCTGTTTCCAAACCAGTGTTTACCTATTTCACGCCTAAATCTAAATTTGTCTAATTTAAAACCATTGTTACGAGTTCGCTCCTGGTTGGATAGTTTGAGTACCTTTGTAATGTCCCCTTTGTTTAGCCCTGACTTCCACTTATACACCTCTATCAGGTCGCCCCTCGCTCTACGTCTCTCGAGGGAGTGCAAATTAAGGTGCTTTAACCTGTCTCTATACTCAAGGTTCCTAATGCCCGGATTAGTCTTTGTCATTCTCTGAATTCTTTCCAAGGATTCTTATATCCATTCTGTAATACGGTGACTAGAACTGAACTGGCAAGAACGCAGGTGTGGTCTCACAAGAAAGCAAAGAGAAAACAGTTTTTAGATGACCTCGCTAGTCTTGTAACTAACACTCCTTTGTATGAATCCAAGTACTTTATTAGCCTTGTTACGAGCAAAAACACATTGTTTACTTGGCTTAAGGTTCCTACTTATCATTACTCCTAAATCTCTCGCAGTCGGATTTCTCTATGGCATCGTTGTTCATCTGGTATCTGGTTTCCCTGTTTACATCTCCTATACTGAGTACTTTACATTTGTCGACGTTGAATTTCATCTGCCATTTTTCAGACCATTCGAAAAATTTGCTTAGATCTTCCTGTAGTTTTGCCGAGTCCTCGCCAGATTTAAATAACACGCCCTATTTTAGTGTCATCAGCAAATTTACTTATGTTGCTGTCTATACGATATTCATGTCGTTTGCATATAATAAAATGTCCAAGTGTCGAAGCCTTTGGGGAACCCACTTCAGACGTTGTTCAATGGATTTGGTGCCGCACGCTCACTCGCTGTTTCCTGTCCTGTAACCACGCCCCAATCCATTTAAGGATGTTACCTTTGATGCCATGTGCTTCTACCTTTCTAATTAGTCTTTCGTGGGGGACTCTGTCGAAGGCTTTGCTAAAGTCGAGATATACCACATCATAATTGTGCCCCTCGTCCACCGATTCGAAAACTGATGAAAAGAATGTTAATGGATTAGTTAGACAAGAACGTCCGCTTGTGAAGCCATGCTGGGAATCATTGATCAATAGGTGCTTTCTCCAGGTGATTTCAGAATAGAGTTTGAAATGATTGCTTCCAGTAATTCTTGCTCTGGGTACTATTGATGTTAGACTGATTGGGCGGTAGTTAGAGGATAGTGATCTATCCCCCTTCTTGAAAATCGGTATTACATTCGCTATCCTCCAGGATTCTGGTACTACACCTGTTTTTAAGGACATGTTAAACAACTTTGCTAAGGGCATACTAAGCTCTTCCTTACATTCCTTTAATACTGAAGAATTTTGTTAATTTCTGAGCAAGAATGATGTGGATCTTGGGTTATTTAGCGACTCAGGAAGGGGTGTAGAGAGGTTGTACAGAGATAGTGAGGAAATAACTATCTGGGCAGGATGTGAGATCCCTGGAATCTCTTCTAGATATAGTGAAATATCTTATGAAGACTTGATTTTTTGCATGAAGAGGTCCTAGTATTATTGAGGGAGGTGAGGTTCATCTAACTGAGGTGTTGAGATCCTTTGGTTGTTTAGGGTCTAAGACAGGGATGGAAAAAGGTCCTACGGGGAGTAACAAAGAATTATGAAATATTTGAGGTGTTCTAGATAATATTAAAGTCTTCAAAAAGGCTGGTGGCTGTCTGCATCATAATAGTGAGGTCAGAGACGTGTCTCTTGATCTGCTTCTCTCTCTGCTGACGCTCTTCAGCATCCAGTGTGTCCAAGTTATGCAAGAGATCAGAGATCCCTGGGAAGCCTGAAGCTGCATAGGAGTCAAACTGACTTGGTGCAAACACAGCATGTCTGTGGGAGTGAGTACAGTATTGACATCAGGCAGTTCCTCTGTACTATTGCACCTACCTTACCATAACCTAACCTAGCTGACAAAGGATGGAGATGACTTGACTGTGGTAGTACTGTACTATACTCAGATCATATAGCCTCTTAGTAATGCTCTGCCTGTACTAACCTTTCTGGCATATTTAGAGAGATAACTGAGGAGTGTGTACAGCACTTACACCAGAATAATTCTCAATATACTGTACTGTAACACAATCCTACCTCAACCTTACTGAACTAGTGAGCTTAAAGTGAACATGGCGAGTCTGAAAAAGTGAGTACTGTACGGTCCTTATCTCAGGCAGCTCTTCAATAGTACCACCAGCATAGCTTAACTTAACTCTTCTAATATACATATAATTGGGTGAAGCAGATTTTAGAAATTTCAATTTACAGTACAGTATCTAGGTTAAGACATTAAATTTTCTCATATCACCACTGTACATTATATATATATATATATATATATATATATATATATATATATATATATATATATATATATATATATATATATATATATATATATATATATATATAGTACTTAAATTTGTATTTTGTATTCGTTTTCATATAAAGTTTCAGAAACTAGTGAACCACTACAAGGCAGGTTAATAACATGACAGTACAATACCCTCTTACCTGGTTTGTGGTCGACCTGGTAGACCCGCAGGTAAGATAAACACCTGCTCCAGCTTCATCATCTGGTCGTTGATGGCTCGCAGCATCACGGGGCTGAAACAAACACAATACTGTACCTCAACCTCCAAACACTTCAGACTCAACTTCCAAACACTTTAGGCTCAACTTCCAAACACTTTAGGCTCAACTTCCAAACACTTCAGACTCAACTTCCAAACACTTTACTCAACTTCCAAACACTTTAGGCTCAACTTCCAAACACTTTAGGCTCAACTTCCAAACACTTTAGGCTCAACTTCCAAACACTTCAGACCTCAACTTCCAAACACTTTAGACTCAACTTCCAAACACTTCAGACTCAACTTCCAAACACTTTAGGCTCAACTTCCAAACACTTTAGGCTCAGCTTCCAAACACTTTAGGCTCAACTTCCAAACACTTCAGACTCAACTTCCAAACACTTTAGGCTCAGCTTCCAAACACTTTAGACTCAACTTCCAAACACTTCAGACTCAACTTCCAAACACTTTAGACTCAACTTCCAAACACTTCAGACTCAACTTCCAAACACTTCAGACTCAACTTCCAAACACTTTACTCAACTTTAAGCCTTTACCAACTTGACTGCTTTGAGCTCAACTTCCAAACCTTTAGACTCAACTTCCAAACACTTCAGACTCAGCAAACACTTCAGACTCAACTTCCAAACACTTTAGACTCAACTTCCAAACACTTTGGGCTCACTTCCAAACACTTTTAGGCTCAACTTCCAAACACTTGAGCTCAACTTTGAAGCTTGCTTTACAGACTCAACTTCAAATATTTCAGACTCAACTTCCAGCCACTTTAGGCTCAACTTCCAAACACTTTGGCTCAACTTCGACACTTTGGGCTCTTCCAAACACTTCAGACTCAACTACAAACACTTCAGACTCAACTTCCAAGACAACTCAACTTCAAACACTTCAGACTCAACTTCCAAACACTTTACTCAACTTCAAACACTTTGAAGCAACTTCCAAACACTTCAAATATTTAGACACTGCCTCAACTTCAAACACTTTACTCAACTTCAAACCTTTGAGCTCTTTAAAACACTTTGGGCTCAACTGCAAACACTTTAGACTCAGCTTAAACCTTCAGACTCAACTTCCAACCTTTACTCAACTTCCAAACACTTTACTCAACTTCATGCTTTGGGAAACCAACTTCCGTACTTCAGACTCCAGCTTTCTAAAACCGCTTTCAGACTCAACTTCAAGAACCTTTGCTCTAACTTCCAAACACTTTGAGCTCAACTTCCAAACCTTTGAAACGACTTCCAAAACACTGAGCTCAACTTCCGCTTATGGACTCAACTTCAAACCCTTTGGAAGCCAGCTTCAAACACTTTAGACTCAACTTCCAAACCTTTACTCAACTTCCAAACACTTTAGACTCGGCCCAAACACTTCAGACTCCTTCTGTGCTCATTTCCAAACTGCTTCAGACTCAACACCCGTACTTTGAACTCCAACTTCAAACACTTCAGACTCAACTTCCGACACTTTACTCAACTTCGACCTTTTAGACTCTATTAAACACTTTAGAACTCAACACAAACACTTCAGACTCAACTTCCAAAACACTTTACTCAACTTCCAAACTTACTTTACTCAACTTCAAACACTTTATAAACTTGACACACTTTTAGACTCAACTTCCAAACACTTTAGACTCAACTTCAAACACTTCAGACTCAACTTCAAACACTTCAGGCTCAACTTCCAAACACTTTACTCAACTTCCAAACACTTTACTCAACTTTATTATCAACTGAACACTTTAGACTCAACTTCCAAACACTTTAGACTCAACTTCCAAACCACTTCAGACTCAACTTCAAACATAGACTCAACTTCCAAACACTTCAGACTCAACTTCCAAACACTTCAGACTCAACTTCCAAACACTTTAGAACTCAGCTTTCAAACCACTTTGGGCTCAACTTTCTCCAAACACTTTGAAACCTTTAAACCTTTGATGGCTTCCAAATACTTTGGGCTCAGCTTCCAAATACTTCCGACAAACTTGACGCTGAACTCAACTTTCAAACACTTTGAAACCAACTTCCAGAATAAATCCTTCGATACTTTGGGCTCAACCCAAACACTTTAGACTCAACTTTCAAACCCTTTCCGTCAACTTCCAAATACTTTGGAAGTAACTTCCAACCGCTGGAGGCTCAACTCCAAACAACTTTTGAGAACCTTTGACACTTTGGGCTCAACTTCCAAACACTTTGGGCTCAACTTCCAAACACTTTGGGCTCAACTTCCAAATACTTTAGGCTCAACACAAACACTTTAGACTCAACTTTCAAACACTGGGCTCAACTTCGACACTTTAGGCTCAACTTCCAAACACTTTAGGCTCAACTTTCCAGGCATGACAAGCTTCGATACTTTGGGCTCAACTTAAACGCTGGACAACTTTCAAACCTTTGAATAACTTCCCGAATACTTTAGGCTCAACTTCAAACACTTCAGACTCAACTTCCAAACTTCTTTAGACTCAACTTCCAAACACTTTGAACTCAACTTAAACACTTTGGGCTCAACACCGACACTTTGGGCTCTGTTTCCAAACCTTTGGCTCAACTTTGAATACTTTTGAAATATTTAGAATGCTGACCTCAACTTCCAAACACTTTAGGCTCAACTTCCAAACACTTTAGGCTCAACTTCCAAATACTTTAGGCTCAACTTCCAAACACTTTAGACTCAACTTTCAAACACTTTAGGCTCAACTTCCAAATACTTTAGGCTCAACTTCCAAACACTTTAGGCTCAACTTTCAAACACTTTAGGCTCAACTTCCTTTAGGCTCAACTTCCAAACACTTTAGGCTCAACTTCCAAACACTTTAGGCTCAACTTCCAAATACTTTAGGCTCAACTTCCAAACACTTTAGACTCAACTTTCAAACACTTTAGGCTCAACTTCCAAATACTTTAGGCTCAACTTCCAAACACTTTAGGCTCAACTTTCAAACACTTTAGGCTCAACTTCCAAATACTTTAGGCTCAACTTCCAAACACTTTAGGCTCAACTTCCAAACACTTTAGACTCAACTTTCAAACACTTTAGGCTCAACTTCCAAATACTTTAGGCTCAACTTCCAAACACTTTAGACTCAACTTTCAAACACTTTAGGCTCAACTTCCAAACACTTTAGGCTCAACTTCCAAACACTTTAGGCTCAACTTCCAAACACTTTAGACTCAACTTCCAAATACTTTAGACTCAACTTCCAAACACTTTAGGCTCAACTTCCAAATACTTTAGGCTCAACTTCCAAATACTTTAGGCTCAACTTCCAAACACTTTAGGCTCAACTTCCAAATACTTTAGGCTCAACTTCCAAATACTTTAGGCTCAACTTCCAAACACTTTAGGCTCAACTTCCAAACACTTTAGACTCAACTTTCAAACACTTTAGACTCAACTTCCAAACACTTAAGACTCAAATTCCAATCATTTCTATACACATTCTCAAATAACTAGAATAAAAGGTAACAACTAATATTATAAACAGATTAAATACAATAAACAAAATATAAAATTACAATTATCATGTGAAGATTAGCCCCAACTTATTTTACCTTTTATAGTATGCCCTTAAAGCTCACAGTTTTAAAGCTTGCGTCCCTCGGAAACTCACGGATTGCCATGGAAAATATATAAAATAAATCTGAGGCTGTGAGCCAGGGATCAACAGGAGTCATCACTACAGGACAGTACAGAGCACCATATTTCCCAGGTCATAAGATGCACCCTATAATTAGCAAGGTATAATTTGGAAAAATAATTTTGGCAAATTTAATAGCCTACAGCAATGACAAAGCCAAATCACTGGCTATATTCTATCATGTTTCTTACTTCCACAGCTCACTAACACTGTGTGGACCTAGGGCCGGATTGATAGTCATTACGAAGCACAATGCCAATTGATAGTGTTCGTGCTGGTCTATTAATAGTCATCCCGATAAACGAGGTATCGGAAGGGAACCGTACGCATATCCCTGAAATGTTGGAAACAATATCAGGTGGCTACCCCCACCCGATAGCTGCCTTACGACAAATAATAATCATTATATTTTATGAAAGTTCTTCCAGTACTTTATATTACAGATGTCTACGTCGAATTATATTATTTTTTTTTGATAAGAACAATTAAAAGAAGTGTTAATACGGATAAATGAACTTTCACAACACTGTTATGAACTTGAAACATTATTGGAATGTTGACATCACAGCTCCGACTTCGATGACGACTGCTGTCTGTGCTGTGAGCCTCATCTTCAATTAACAATTACTTCTGTTATCATTTAAGGTATGTTTCTTATCTTTATTCATTCATACAATATTTTTGTCGTAGTAGTAATAAAATTTCAACCATCTGAACCACGAAATTCACTTATGTTTTCCGGAATGAGGCAAGTAGGTGGTAGGCAGCTAGCAAACAGGGAGGTACTACCACCTAGGAAGATATTGGAAGCATAATGTGTTGTCTAATGGTAGACCCTGCTGCCATATGGCATCACGAATATTGTGACCAAGTCCCAGGTTGCTGATCTGTCTTTCTGCCTCATTTACACACAATTGCAGGATCTCAATTGTTTCTCTTACTATTGACAAGACAACATACTGTACATATAGCGTTTCTAACTATTGATTATTATTATTTTTTCTTTATTATCATTATTACAGTGTTGTTATTATTGTTATTATTTTATTTTACTTTTAATTATAAATTTTATTTACTATGAATTACTATTATTATTATTAAATTTTCGCCCCCCAGGCCCCGATGTGGGTCATTGACCTGTGCCCAGGTGGGCTAATCCCCTTAAAAAAAAAAAAAAGCCAAGTGAGCTCACTCTATCTTGAGTTAGCAAGGAAAATATCACAGTTTTTGGTCCAGTAATATAGTTTAGTATAAACGTTAATATTCATTTTCAACAAGATATAAGCTAAGGTTTACGATCTACAATGTCTTGTGTGTGTCAGGCAGAAATATGACGACATAAGTAAGCATTAGATTTCAT
The DNA here is from genome assembly GCF_018991925.1 of Homarus americanus. Taxonomy (NCBI): domain Eukaryota; kingdom Metazoa; phylum Arthropoda; class Malacostraca; order Decapoda; family Nephropidae; genus Homarus; species Homarus americanus. The sequence continues at coordinate 7,048,416 of NW_024732780.1, forward strand.
TTTCTTTATTCTTTAGCTTAAATATTTACTGTCACTAATAAAATAAAGAATAAGTACAGCTTACTATCAATGCAAATAATTTGCTCTAAAATTCTGCAATACTCGGCTACATCACAGTTTTAATGATACACACAACACCACTCTTTGGTTAAAAAAATCTATTTACTTTTAATTTTTACAATTGATATTTTCAGGCCTTTCTTTTCCTATCATTTATGGTGTTGCTTGTAGACCTGTCCTCAATGATTGGCCTTTGCTCAATATGGCGCTAAAGTGCCATGTGTTGGGTTTCAGACAGAGCTGCAGAACGTTTTCTTACTACCTCCATGTTTGATAACACGCGCGCAAACATTGTTGCCAAGTACTCAGATGAAAAAATTATCTATTTTGTTTCGAACAGATAATAAAGTTCAATTTTATAAAAAAAATATATTTTACAATATATTATTGTGCCGGTATAAAATAGCAACTAAATATCTCTCTAAATCGTCTTTCTAATTATGTGAAATAATACATTTGGCACACGCGCATGGCCAAAAAAAATTTTGCCATCCGACACGAGCTGCCGTGTTTACACGCTCATGTAAGTGCCTAGGAATATGGCACTCAGCGTTGGGTGGTTGCATCCCGACACACGATCATCGAGATGATGATCGTGATCGTCATTATCGTCGTAATGACTATCAATACGGCCCTAAGTGTCATCAGCAAATTTACTTATGTTGCTGTCTATGCCGATATCTATGTCGTTTATGTATATAATAAACAATAATGGTCCAAGTACTGAGCCTTGGGGAACTCCACTTGTGACGTTGCTCCAATGGGACTTAGTGCCGTTAATGCTCACTCGCTGTTTCCTGTCCTGTAACCACGCCCTAATCCATTTAAGGATGTTACCTTGATGTCATGAGCTACCCTTTCTAATTAGTCTTTCGTGGGGACTCTGTCGAAAACACTAAAGTCGAGATATCATAATTGTGCCCTCGTCCACCGATTCGAAAACTAATGAAAAGAATGTTAATAGATTAGTTAGGCAAAACGCAACCAGCGAAGCCATGCGCCAGAATATTCATCAATCAGTTGCTTCTCCAGATGATTTCGAATAGAGTTTAGAAACCATTGCCCAGTAATTGCCTACTATTGATGTTAGATGATTGGGCGGTAGTTAGAGATGATCTATCCCCCTAGAAAATCCGATACCACATTCCTTCTCCTCCGATTCTATTTACACCTTTTTTTAAGGACATATTGCAAACAACTTTGCAAGAACATTGCCATCCTCCTTACATTCCTTTAATGCTCTGGCAAATATCTCAAAATCGGGACCAGGTGACTTATTAGACTTTAATTGTCTTTTGCTTACTAACATCGTTATTAGTCACTACTATCTCACTTAATTTGTTTTCCTCACTATCACTAGAATAAAAGTCG